>NC_083808.1:0-91244 GCF_015708825.2 Lethenteron reissneri | reverse complement strand
GTGGTGTAGCGGTTAGCGCGCTGCTCTGCGAACCGGCGCCCGAGTCCGATTCCCGGCCAACATCAGAGAAGATGATCTGAATCAGTCCTGAGCCTTAAATGAGTACCCGAAGCATTTGTAAACATCGCCACTGGGGAGACAAAGGCGGCCGGGCGTGGTCCTGGCCACTCACCCCTCATGAGCCGTGCGGGCCTTCATAGGTGCTCGCAAACAGCACTTGCCCCAACAGCCTCTTAAGGCTATCCAAGGGATCTTTGTTTTTTTCTTAGTATTTTTATGCTCACTCACTCACCCACTCACTCACCCACTCACTCACTCACCCACCCACTCTCTCACCCACTCACTCACCGCTCACTCACTCATCCACTCACCCACTGACTCACCCACTAACTCACCCACTCACTCACCCACTCACTCACCCACCCACTCACTCACCCACTCACTCACCCACTCCCCACTCACCCACCCACTCACTCACTCACCCACTCACCCACTCACTCACTCACCCACTCCCCACCACTCACTCACCCACTCACTCACTCACTCACCCACTCACCACTCACCACCCACTCACTCACTCACTCACCCACTCACTCACTCACTCACTCACCCACTCACTCACTCACTCACTCACCCACCCACTCACTCACTCACCCACTCACTCACTCACTCACCCACACTCACTCACCACCCACTCACTCACTCACCCACTCACTCACTCATTCACCCACTCACCCACTCACCCACTCACTCACCACCCACTCACTCACTCACTCACCACTCACCCACTCACTCACTCACCACACCCACTCACACTCACTCACCCACTCACTCACTCGCTCACCCACTCACTCACCCACTCACACTCACCCCACCCACCCACTCACTCACTCACTCACCCACTCACTCACCACTCGCCCACCCACCCACTCACCACTCGCTCACCCACTCCCCACTCACCCACTCACTCACCCACCCACTCCCACTCACCCACTCACCACCCACTCACTCACCCACTCACTCACCCACCCACTCACTCACCACTCACCCACACCCACTCACACCACCCACTCACTCACCACCACTCATCCTCACCCACTCACCACCATCACTCACTCACCCACTCACTCACCCACTCACTCACCACTCACCCACTCACCACTCACCCACTCACCCACCACTCACTCACTCACTCACCCACTCACCCACTCACCCACCCACTCACTCACTCACTCACCCACTCACTCACTCACCTCCTCACCACACTACAAGCCACCTCACTTCTATCTCCGCTTCTTCCCTCGCACTGCTCCACTCTGTAATTCCCTCTCCCGTGGTCATCGCCTGTGGTCCACAAGCTCTAATAGCTAATGATGATCACTCTCATCGATTACAACTCTGATAATCGTGCTGTTTGTTGCTGGCTGCTGGGCGCTCTGGGCCTTTAATGACCGACAAAGACAAAGATCCCCCGTGCAGCCTCTTCAGCCTGTCGAGGCAAGTGATCTCAACGAGCAACAAGTACGTCCGACTCGGCAGACACGGGGTGGGTAGCCAGCGTCACGCCCGACCGCCTTTGTCTCCCCAATGCTGATCTTTACACACCGCACCGGGTACTCGTTTAAGGCTGAGTCGATCTTGGGGAGGCCCAGAACCGGTTCAGATAATCGTCACAATTTTTTAGCCGTGAACGGGAATTGAATTCGGATCCCCTGGATCGCAGATGCATTGCGCTAACCGCAGCGCCACCACTCCTCACCGACCTGGCACCCCCGCACAACGCCCGCGAGCAGCATTCAGTGCAGAACTCGTCGGAAATTGCAGTAAAAAGTTTAGCAAAAAACATCTTACAAAATTAGATAATTGCCTTGTGCTTTAATGAGGTCATGATGAAGAGGCGCACGTGTTCCCACAGCCACGCGCGTGTCATTTGGGTTACGCCGCGGATATCATCATCATCATTATCCGGAGAGTGGAGAGATGTTATTTTTGTCTAACTAACCAACGTCTATCAGTTTACACATCTCCCACGCGAATTTGTACAGGAACAGGTCCTCACGTGAAGCCGTCAACTCAACGGCGGTGTCCCCGCTCAGCTGATGGAGGGGTCGAGCGCGCTGAGCGAATTTCATCTCCCGGAGCGGCAGCTGCTCAACACCCCCCCCCCCCCCCTCCCCCTCCCCCCCACTCCCCCCACTCCCCACCACCCGCTCCTCCGCCTGCTATTCGTCGACAGTATTGGCAGGTCGCGTTGTGGTGGGGCACAGAGTGGCTACCCCCCAGCTATTCCACGATGTGCTGCCTGAGCGCGTGATCGAGTCGACCAAGTGCCACTCTCGATGGAGCTGCCTCAAGTCGAGCCTCTTCATCCAGCAGTGGAGCGAACAAGCGAGCGATCGCAGGGCTGTTCTTTATCTGCCTCGCACATGACTACGGTAGCTTCGGGATGCAGCACGTGTACAGCGGTGTGTGTGTGTGCCGTGCACGCTCTGTGTACGAGTTGACGATTCAACGTGAACCCGTCTCGTGGTAGAATCAAACCGTACCTTGTTTAAGCAACGCGAATTAAATTCCGCTCACAATATTAACACGGAGCGATCTAAGCGGAGCTCAAAACATTCACATGGGATGTCTGACGTAGGGAACGTTAATTCACCTCGACACAAAGAGCCCGCGTATCAATTAACACACACAGAGACGCACACACACAGAGACACACACACAGAGAGACGCACACACACGAGACACGCACACACACACACAGAGACACGCACACACACACAGAGAACACACACAGAGACGCACACACAGAGACACACACACAGAGAGACGCACACACACAGAGACACACACAGAGACACACACACACAGACGTACACACACAGAGAGACACACAAACAGAGACGCACACACACACACACACAGACGCACACACACAGAGAGAGACGCACACACACAGAGACACACACACAGACGTACACACACAGAGATACACACAGAGAGACGCACACACACACAGAGATGCACACACATAGAGACGCACACGCGCGCATGTTGATACGTGAACGTCTTCCCGTAATAGGGACTGTTAATTTAATGTCTGGCCCTGAGACCCCTTGCGTCTAAGGGAGGAGGCGTGGGTTTTTAGATCCGTGATGGTGGTTGCTTGCTTTTGATAATTTTTAAATTGGCGAGTCCTTCGCAGACGCGCGTCGCACGTGGGCAGGTGTGTCTCTGGCTCACGAACGGATATACGCTCGCGTTCGTAGAACAGCTGGGTACATCCGTAACCGGTAACCGCGTAGAAGGAAAAATAACTGGATAAACACCGGTTACCGGTTTTCCAGAACTTAGAGAAATGTCCGGAGCGGGCTCCAGAGAGGCCCTCTCGAGTTGTGCTCGTGTGACACGCTCGACAGGCATCGTGGAGGAGGTGGGAGCACCGACACTTTATTCCACCACGTGGGACCTGCCCATCGACTCTTGACGACGGTGACGTTGCGGACAGCAGCGCGCGCCGTGCCGGGAGGGCTGCCACCTTCCCCATGGAAACACTCCGCACGCCTCTCACCCCCCCCCCCCCCCCCCCCCCCCGGGCCGACGGTGAGAACCGCGCAGCGTCACTGCGATTGAGCTCAACGCAGCAACACCGGCACCAGATGTCGGCACAAATCAATTCCCGATGACACCCGGACACAGCTGAGGCCGATTCCCGGACTGTTCGGTTCAAACCCGGTCCGGTGGCAGCCCTGAATGCCGGCGCCCCTTGAAGAGGAAGCATGAAACCTCGATGTCTGACAAAACCCCTCTCCGCCTCGGTCCACCACGCCGCAGTAAATCCACGTGTGGATCAGCAGGGGACGAGGGGACATCCGAGTCGATTAGCGCTCTGTGGGTGACGGGCAGCTGTCCTGATAATCCCATCCCACCCCACAATCCCCGCGCGCACACGGCACGACACATCATGGGCATCTGTGCGCATCGGGGCTGGCAGGGTGCTCACAGAAGTGTGCAGCAGCAGCAGCAATAATAACACTCACAATGATGCTGCTGTCACAAGGTACACGGCGGGGAATTACTCTCATCTGCCTCGGAGCCTGGGGCTCGGGGAAGGACCCAGGCCAGAGGAGGTTCCCGTGCGAATGGAGGGGCGGTGGTGGTACGATGCTGAGCAGGCAGGTCTCGCAGTCAGCAGAGGATTTAAATTAATTAGTGTATTGCCTTGATAAAGACGCTTTAGATAAAACAACATCCCTAGGACCGCAACAACTAGATTAGGGCGTTGATCTCGTTGACTTTGGTTGTATTACTTTGGTTGTATTACGATGTGTCACCAGGAGGGTGGTCGAGGTGCAGCGTTTAACGCGGAGGTTTTCAGAGTCAGTGCCGCGACCCATCTGAGAGTTGGGGTGGCCACGTGGGTGGTCTCACGCGGTCGGCGCCACCAACAACTGTCGATCATGAACATCGAGTTCGTACCATGTCGGACTTCTTTTGCACCGTACGTAGCCAATCGTGCTGATCGGAGGTGCAGGGGAAGGACAACCAACTAAACACAAAAGTGATTTCTAAAGAAATGTCTAAATAAATGACTTTTCACTCTGTATTTAACAGTGCATATCTCCAGTGGCTTGATGATGACAAAGATACCGTCTATTATCATACGTAGTAGTAGTAATAACAACAAGAAGAGTGATTCCGCTGCCGACGCTGATGATGTTGTTGCTGGTGACGTTCACTGCGCGAGCTTCCCACGCCACCGCAACAATTCACGGCGCCGATCGTGCCCTCGTGCCCCGGGCTCCGTGCCACGTGCTCCGTGTCACGTGCCCCGTGCCCCGGACTCACGATGGGCGAGCGCGGCCCGCGCAGGGGACGTGGCCAGCCACAGGACGCCGCTCCCCGGGCCCAGCCACGACGTCCACGCCGCTCGCAAACAACAACAACAACAACAAACGTCGCCTGGCAACCGTCATCTCGTGCGGTTTCGCTTTGTGCGCACCTTTCCTGGGACGCATCCACTGCATAAAACGAGAAGAATATATCTAATTATGTGTGTGTGTGTACATATATATCTGTGTGTGTATATTTATATGCGAATAAATGCAAAAAAATAGGAAAGCAGCCAGATAGGAAATTGATAACAGACAAAGCGCACGTTTCAATCAGGGGATCAGGCGCGCGCCTATTACATTGGCGGGCGAGTGCCAGCGAATGAAATGTAAAGTAGATTCCAAACCACAAAGAGCAAAAGACGGCAATAAATATACATGGGATGTGAAATAAGGCTGAAAATAAATGAATGCCGGATAAAAATAAAAATTACGTCCACGCGTTCGGAGGCGCGGGACGAACGTCAACCACGAGCGGCGCGGCATTCCCCTGCACGGAGCCGCCGCAGCGTGAAGACGGCCGCGATTGACCATACTTCACCACGCTGGTCAGCGCGGGCTCGGCGAAGGGACAGAACCCAGGACCGGGTCAGTATCGTCCGCCACTGATGTTGGCCGGGGGGGTTTGTCTCGCCGGGTTCGTAGCGCGCTGGAGGCGCTGAGCGCGCGCCGGCCACCTCCGCCACGTGTCCCGGGAGCCGTCACCAAGCGGCCAATTTGCTGGCAGAGAAGTGCGCGGGTCGCCTTCGGAGGCGCCAGTCTGTTGGCCTTTAAAAATCCGGCTTCTCGGTGTGCGAATATTTACAATATCAACACACAAAGACGAAGATCCCCCGTATAGGCTTAACGGATTGTTGGGGCAAGTGCTGTTAAGGAAGTAGCGCGTACGAAGGCCGAAGCGGTACACGAGGGGGCGGGTGTCCAGCACCACGCTCGGTCGCCTTTGTCTCCCCACGGCGATGTTTACACATCGCACCAGGTACTCATTCGAGGCTGAGTCGACCACGGGGAGGCCCAGGACGGGTTCATAAAATCGTCGTCGTGAGCCGGGAATCGAACTGGGCTCGTCGTGTTTCGGTAGCACGGTGCGCTAACCGTTGCGCCACCGCTCCCACCCACGCGCGCGCGCGCCCCGTGGCTCCAGGGCGGGCCCAGCGCGGAGTGCGCTAATGAGGCACTGCGAGCAGCGCGCTACGTGCGGTGAATGGAGAGAGGAGGCGACGGTGCATCAGCAGCAGCAGAATGTTTATTTCGACTGCAGGGAGGAATCCGATGAGCTATGAAGCTCTTTTTCAGAGACTCCAATCGGGGCGGGTCGGAAAGTAACAACAACAACAACAACACGTGACGCAAAAACCGATAGGAGTGCAACGTATAGGAAAGCTAATCAAGTGAGTTAAACAAAATAAGAAGTGTATGGTACAAATGGATGATGCAGATCAATTCCTGCCGATTTGTGAACGCCAAATGCAATATTGGGAACGACAGAAGAACAGCGGCAGCAGCAGCAGCAGCCGGGTCCGTGTCTGGGGCGACTGCCGTTGCGAGAGATCACGAAGCGAGGGTCGGCAGGCACGGGGTGCCCGGTCCGACAACAGCCGCCACGGCCGCACTAAAACCACGACCCCTCGATCTCGCCTCGTGTCTCACAAGCCATCATTACCGCGTCTCTGATGTCGAGCCTCCCCCTCCCTCTCGCTTCACCCGCCCCCTCCAAACATCGGATCGCAAGGAGCAGCCTTGGCCGCCGCAGTGACAACAACGAGCGCGACTCCTGAGGGCTCGCGCTGCGATGTTTGGCTTCTCATTATCGTGCCGCGCCATTCCCTGCCGAGCGCGCTGCCGGCGTGGAGTCGCCACGAGGCGAGTCGGCGGCGCCTGCGCTTGCCTCGGAGAAGGGACCGCGAGCGGATGCCGCAGAGCAGCCCCTGAGATCAACTTTCTTCACGTGACACTCACGGTCCACGCGCAGGAGAGGGCAGCACTGTCGCACCCGCGCTGCCATAGGAAAGCGATGTTGGTCGCATGACATTTAAACCGATCATTTCACTCTCAGAGCTGGAATTTAGCCAAATTAAGTGCGAAACTAAATTTAACGTGACGTTTTTATTGTGCAGTTATTGGTAACCGAACTAAGAACTGTTACCATCAACTCACTACACGAGAGAACCGAGTATAATCGCAAATCAGTCTCTATGCGAGTCTGTGCGTCTCTATTGATCTCTGAGCCTCTGCGAATCATTGGTGAACGGACCTGAGGCCATCAACCTCTAATTTCGAGAACCCAGTTGGACCACAGCTGAGCGACTGAAACCCGGATTCGAACCCTGGCTCGGAGCTCAGCGGCCACCTCTCCTCTCGCACTCGAATTTCTCCTCCCAGCGCCCCTCGCCGCCTCGCTCCCGTCACCTCCTCCCCTCCCCGGAAAGCCTCCGGGCTCACTGCAGATGCGTCGCTCCCCCATGGGGGCCCAGCTGCCTTTCCCCCCCCCCCCATACCCCCCCCCCCCCCCCCCCCGAGCCCGGCACCGCCGAGAAGGGCAGGGTTAGACGACAAAGCCGGGGGTCAGGTCACCGCTGGCCACCGGGCGGATCGGAATGGGGGATGTCACTTTGCGTGAGCTCACACTTGGGGCCAACTGGGAGCAGCAGGGGGAGGGGTGGGGGGAGGGTGGACCCCGGGCCTGGGATTTAGATCAAAAACCAGAGCTGAAGATTCATCGCGGCCAGGGCCGTAGTCGATAGCGCCGCGAGAGTGAAGATGCAACGCGGCGTTGTCACAGTGGAGGCGATGCCGCAGGCACTGCGCTGCGTCACCCAGGCGCATTGATAATTAGGATGAAGGCCACAAGCGTTGCTGTGCCTGGTGCAGCCGGCGAATACTCACTCACTCGTCAACTCGCCCGCTCGTTCATTCCCCCCACTATCACCTCGCTCATTTCACACAGCTCCAAGGTCAAAGTGATCTCCATGCTAAAGAGCTTGAGGCATCAGTGCTCATCTCCGATTACAGCCCTGAAACAGTCGTAGAAATTCTACATTCCTATGATGGGGGGATCTTCATAGAACAACCACGTTTGGCTTCCGCACGAAGTGGTGTTCATTATATCGACCCCGAAGCGAGGGATGACGGGGCCGGGTCAACCCCCAACCAGGAATTGAACTCGCGACCTTTCGATTGTGAGCTGCTCGCTCTACCACTTCAACCCACGTGAACTCCGATCTCTCACACCTTCACTCGCGCTGTTCATCGCTCTGGCGTCTTGGATACAAACCAGAGGTTGCTGGGTGTCTCCGGTCTTCACTTGAGGCGAGCCCATCCTTAACCACCACCACCGTCATCATCACCATCGTCACCATCATCATCACCACCACTATCATCACCACCACCACCACCATCGTCATCATCACCATCGTCACCATCATCACCATCGTCACCATCATCACCATCGTCACCATCATCACCATCATGCAGATCCGATAGAACGCTCGCAACCAGAGTGGAACAACGGGGAAGTCCAAGACGAACTCCTCACTGGAGACCAAGACAACGCACCTCTTGGCTTTGACACTCCTCCCCCCCACCTCCTCTTTCCCCCACCTCCTCCTCCCTCCCCAACCCCCCCTCCTCCCCCCCCCCTCCTCCTCCTCCTCTCCCCCACCACCTCCTCCCGCCACCTCCTCCTCCTCCTCCCCCCACCTCCTCCTCCTCAAAAACCCTGGCGGAACCATCAACCGCATCATCAGAACATCAACAGCAATGCGCATGCGCACATCTCCGTCACGATGGGACACTAAAGACACAGCAGTGCCGCTGTGGCCACGCAGCCCAATCCAAGGAGCGTGCAGGGAGCCCACTGCAGCCTGCGCTCGAGGAGGAGGAGGAAGGCAGACACGATCCCTCTCTGCTGAAGCTCTCTCGTCGTGACGAGCAGAGCTCCGCGTTGGCATCGAGCTCCTGAACGTTTCGCCATCAAACAGAAGAATCCAATAGAATCGTCACGATCAATCCACTGCTGGATGAAGCCCCCTTCCCCCAGGATTTGCCCACCTCTCGCGATGCAACGCTCCGCCCGGAGGCACGGCGCTTAATTTGAAAGCCGGTGTGCGCGCGCGCACCACACACGCACACACGCACACACACACGCGCGCACACGCACACATGCACACACGCACACACACACACACACGTACACGCACACACGTACACGCACACACACGCACACACACGTACACACACACGCGCGCACACACGCGCGCACACACACGCACGCACACGCACGCACACAAGCACACGCACGCGCGCATACACGCACACACAAGCACGCACGCGCGGCTGGACAAAGCGGCGAGGCCATGTGTCTCCGATTATTCAATCAATTACCGCCGGATTCCGCACGCTCGCAGCAGCAGCAGCACGCGCCGAGCAATTCGACGCCTGTGCCGTGATATTTTGAGAGCGGGTTTCGGCGATGTGTTTTCTGTTTTGATTAAGTTCTCTATTTTATTGGTTCCAATAATAATGAAAAGACAAACAGCCGCAGTCACGCCGCTCGTGTTGATCTTGGCGCAACGCGCGAACATTCCGCGCTGATATTTTGTGAAGCGTTTGGATTTATGAACAATCCGAGGCCAGAGAGCTGAGCTGGTAACTTCTCAGACCTTGGGCTCGAATCCAGGTGTCAGCAACAGCCTGCGATTAAACCGGCTTGTCAAAGTGCAGCGAGTTCATGGTCTCAGCCCGATCACAAATGACACTCGTACAGACCCATCGACTCACATAGAGACCCACAGCTCGACACAGAGACACCCATAGACTCACGTGACACCCATAGACTCACACAGAGACCCATAGACTCACGTGGACACCCATAGACTCACGTGGATACCCATAGACTCACACAGACACCCATAGACTCACAGAGACCCATAGACTCACACAGACACCCATAGACTCACACAGACACCCATAGACTCACACAGAGACCCATAGACTCACACAGAGATCCATAGACTCACACAGAAACCCATAGACTCACACAGAGACCCATAGACTCACACAGACACCCTAGACTCACACAGAGACCCATAGACTCACGTGGACACCCATAGACTCACTGGGGTGACTGCGAGCGAGAGGATGGGAGACCGGGTGACTTGACACTGGGGTGACTGGGTGGCTACACGAGAGACAGAGTGAGTGGGAGACAGACTGGCTGGAGACAGAGTGACTGGGAGACAGAGTGAGTGGGAGACAGAGTGGGTGGGAGACAGAGTGAGTGGGAGAGAGTGACTGAGAGACAGGGCGACTCGAAGGGCGGCCGCCGTTATTGAGCGACAGTGTATGCTAACTTGGCCGCATTGGGGTCAGTAAACTCCACACTTCAAGTCACCGCCCCCACCACCACCGCTAATAAAGCGTCCCCGGTGCCGTGGAAATGGACGCAATGAACGTTCAGCGGCCGTTGCGATCCTCATCGATCAGCGGGGGCCGCGCGCCGCGAAGACTGCGCACGGCTGGGCGAGCGCACGCCCCGAGACTCCGCGAGCAGAGGCCGCAATCCGTCTGGCTCCTCTCGGGGCGAGCTGCTCGGCATGGGGTCTCTGCAGGATTAGGGCCAGGGGAGGAGGCAGCCGGGTGGCTCAGAGGTCAGAGTCGTGGAGCTGAAAATTCTGAGAGCCTCCGGCACTGAATCTGGGTTTCAGCCGCGCATCACTTCCCATTACACCGGGGTGTCAACTCGGTCACTGATGACTCACGTAGAGACCCTGATAGTAAAATACAGAGATCCAAAGACTCATATTGAGACGTATACACTTACATAGGGGTATATCAAATTGTGTAGAGACCCATAGATTGAGTTGTGCTGAAACAGTGGTTATCAAGTGTAGAGAGTTGACAATGTGGTCACCAATGACTGCACACAAAAAACGATCACATTTAATTCGTTTCCGCACTTGTGTTCGAGTTTTACCGAACGACGTCACACAAACTGCGCACGTAACAAGCCAAGCCACAGTCACGGCACGGACCCGAGACAAATTCGGATCAGTAACAGAAATGAGGGAGTGGGGGAGAAGATGGTGGAGGGGAGAGGTGGAGGAGGATGAGTACGGGAAGAGGAGGTGGAGGGAGGGAGGTGGGAGGGATGGGGGGGGCTAAAATGAAAGTGAATTCCACGCATGAAAGACCAAAGCCCGGGCTGGTTCCGTGTTGCCCTCTCGGGGGTTCAAGCCCGGCGCGCGCTCTCGCGCTTCACACCTCTCGCTGCTTTTTACTTTGGAGAGTTTTTCTCTCCCTCCCTCTCCCTGCCTTTGCACGCGCGGCAAATATCAAGGAGGCAATTCGCCGTGACCATGCCACCGCCTCGCAACACCTCGCTCCGAGCCTCCAACATTCGCACGAAAGGAGCATTTTAAATGGGCCAAGGTGCCCGAGCCTGGCTCTCTGGGCCTCGGTTAGTGGCGCTCAACCCATGCAGCTTGGAAGTGCCCGAGCCTGGCTCAATGAAAGTCTGGCATTAATAGTGAATCCTAAGAATATTAGCGTTGCCTTAGTCTGGCTGTCTGAATGCATCTGACACGACACGCACCTCCACGCAGCTACAAGACAAAGATGCCCCGCGGAGGCTTAACAGACGTTTGGGGCAAGTCGTGTTAGAGAGCTCCTATAAAAGCCGGCACGGCACGTGGATGGCCTGCACCACGCCCGACCACCTTTGTCTCCCCAGTGGCGATGTTGACACACCGCCCAAGGTACTCATCTGAGGCTGAATCGACCGGGTGGGTGGGGTAGGGTCGCACCAACACTTGCACAGGGACCAGAGCCCACTCTACTAAATTCGACATAGACATTTCATTATCTTCCTTCACACACCTGCCCCTCCACATTGTGCACATATATGATATCAGCCAACACGCCGCATTTGTTGCAAGCAAAACTGTCGACCGGTTTCGACATTCAGTGTTTCATCAGCAGAGTCTTATACCATTGGTCAATTCAAGAAACGCGTTACACTCTTATCTATGATACATTAGATGAGAGTGCTGTTTGTTGGTGGCCGGCTGACGTTCTGTGCCTCAGCTCCAACCACCATCACCTTCACCAGGTAGAATGAAGAGTGGTGGCACAGTGGTTAGCGCACTGCAATTTGAACCCGGCAAACCGACTTCAATTCCCGCTCCCGGCCACCAACCCCAGTGACGATGAACTGAACCGGTCCTGGGCATCCCTTATGTTGACTCGGCCGAAAATAAATACCTGTAAACATCAGTTTTGGGTGAGACAAAGGTGGTCGGGCGTGGTGCTGGCCACTCACCTGCTCGTGTGCCGTTCCGACCTTCATAGAGCTCTTGCCTCAACAGTATGTTAAGGCTATACGCGGGGACCTTTGTCTTTGGAGGTGGTTGAGTGATGATCGAGAGGGGAGGGAGTGGGTGGGTGCAAGCGTGAGACGTGAACGCGACAGATCGGCGAGTCGCTGGCTCTGGACACGAAAGACGAAATCCTTCACAACCAATGTGTCGCGCAAGAGAGAGAGAGGTTTCAGAACCTCGTACAAAGTGTCAAAGGTAGGAATGTAATCGTACCGTGGAGAGAGGGGGGTGGGGGGTGCTGGGGGGGATCGACCAAGCGAGACTCACAAGACACGAATCCATTCCTCGTACAGAGCGTCACCACCATCAACATCGCTGTCAACATCACCACCGGCCAACACCGCCACCACCAATATCACCGTCACCATCAACAACATCACGACCATCACCACCACCATCGTCATTATACTTCTGTCATCATCAGCAACACCGCCATCACCCCCACAACCACCACCATCAACACCATCACCATCATAGCATAACCAACACCATCAACACCATCACCATCATAGCATAACCACCACTACCGCACTGCTATCAGAGTTATGATCGTCATCACCATTATAATCACCATCGTACTAGCAGCCAGGGAACGGCCACAAACCTGCACCACCACAGCATGATCACCACCACCATCATCATAACCACCATCGTTATCATCACCACAGCATGATCACCACCACCATCATAACCACCATCGTTATCATCACCACAGCATGATCACCACCATCATCATAACCACCATCGTTATCACCACCACAGCATGATCACCACCACCATCATAACCACCATCGTTATCACCACCACAGCATGATCACCACCGCAATCATAACCACCATCGTTATCATCACCACCACCACCACCAACAACAACAGCCACGATTCAGCACTAAGTGACGTCACCACAGCGCTTGTTCCAGGCTAGGTGCACATTGAATTCACCGATACCAGCACCACCCCGCTATCCGAGCGTGAGCCATTTAACTGCCTCGGATTTCTAATCGCGACCGATGGCTTCCGCGCATCTCCAGCTGCGCTCCTCTGGGGAGCTCTCTCCTCGGATCACGAGGTTGTCCCCCGAGCCCCGCCGCCGAGGTCTCCGCTCCGTGCCGCCGCGCGAGACGTCCCATCCCGACGGCTTCATCACCGCGCGGCGAGTGGGGGGCGGGTGGTCAATTACCCGACACGGATTGAGACGGAATTGAAGCGCCGCAATGGAATGGGGATGAGTGTGGAGAGAGAGAGCGAGCGAGAGAGAGATATCTCCACTCTTCGCCTGCTCGAACAAGTGATTGGACTCGGATCTCACACACGCACACCCACACACGTGCCCAGGAACAAGACGCGTTCGAGAGCACCTCCACCGTGGAGACGGAGCGATGGATAGCGCAATTAATGTGCAGCATCTGCTGGATGCAGTCTCACATCGTAGGATGGCGAAAAATGGCGGTGGCTCGGGGCGGAGGCTTTCCTCCAGGAGAGGATTTACCCTGGCTGATGATGATGATGGGGAGGTCTTCGTGTGCACGTTCCCGCACTCACACTGACAAAGATCCCCCGGATAGTATTTTAAAGGCTGTTGAGGCAAGTGGTGCAAGCGATTAATTACAAAGACAGGCACAGCGCACGATTGGTGGTGGTGTGGTCAGACTACGCCCGGCCGGCCGCCTTTGTCTCTCCAGATCTGGTGCGTTGAACACACCGCGTCCATATCGACTGCGGGGGCCGGGACTGGTGCGGGTCCCACGTGTCACCGGCTCTGTGGCGCGGCGCGCTCACCGCCATCGCCACGACTCTCCATGCACACGCAGTATGGTCGTGCCGTCACCACAGTGCGAGGTGCATACGCAAAGACAAAGATCCCCCGTATAGCCTTCACAGGCTATTGGAGCAAGTGCTGTTTGCGAACACCTCTTAAAGCTGTCGCGACGTACGATACGGGGTGGTTCTATCAGGACCACACCGGCCGCCTTTGTCTCCCGAGTGCCGATATTTACACACCGCACCAGGTACTCATTTAAGGCTGAGTCTTTCTCGGTGGGTGGAGGGGTGGATGGCGGTGGAGGCTTATCAGCTGTTCCGATATTCGTTGCCGATGTTGACCGTGTGCGGGAATGGAACGTAGGTGGTCAACCCCCACGAGTCTGTGGGGGTTGACCACCTACGCCCGGCAGGCGGTCGTGGCGAGGCGCCGAGCCACGTGCCGGTGCTGGGAGCGTGCGGCGAGTCCACTGCTCGTCCTCAATTTGCAGAGCTGTCACGCGGCGCCAGAGATGTCAATTGTGGAGCGGTAATTCCTCCCGTCCGCTCTGGTGCCGCGCCCGCGTGTGTGCGGGGTCGGGGGATCTCCCAGCAGATGCGCTGTGCCTACGGCTGTGCGCTTTGAGGGGGGGGGGAGGCACGGGTTGGTGGATACTGTAAATATTTGTGAAACACAACCCCGCCACACCAAACACAACAAAACTGCGGAGCTTGGAAGGAGATGGCAGTACAGCAAGCGAGTCGATGTCTGTTTTATTTATTAATTGTCGCGTATGCGTCGATAAAGTTGATGACCACTTTGTTGGGCAGTCAACAGTGGTTGTCCTATAGATGTACTCGTCCTCGCCATCGTAATGTGGGATGTGCACCACTGGTTCAGTGCTGCAAGAAAATATCAGCCGTGCAGATGGACGCGGTGTGAGATGCAGCCTCGTGCCACTGGCGAGCCGCAGTCGCGTGAATGGAGTCCGAGGTGGTTTCAATGACCGCGTTGCTTCAGTCACAGCGCTGTCCTCTGGGAGGTCACGTGGCAAGAGGTTCGCGATTCGAGTGCAGCGACTGCCCAGAGTGACACTGCGGCCGTGGTGTTCACCAACAACTCCACGCAGCGACTGCCCAGAGTGACACTGCGGCTGTGGTGTTCACCAACAACTCCACGCAGCGACTGCCCAGAGTGACACTGCGGCCGTGGTGTTCACCAACAACTCCACGCAGCGACTGCCCAGAGTGACACTGCGGCTGTGGTGTTCACCAACAACTCCACGCAGCGACTGCCCAGATTGACACTGCGGCCGTGGTGTTCACCAACAACTCCACGCAGCGACTGCCCAGAGTGACACTGCGGCCGTGGTGTTCACCAACAACTCCACACAGCGGACATCAACGACCCCATGACGTAATTCGCAATGGTCGACCCATTGTGTGCCTGGGTCCAGATCAGAATTTGAAAAGTTTCCTGCAAATTCCGCCACTGGGATCACGCAGTAACATGACAACTGGGCAGGACCCTCCTGAAAACGAACCTCGGTGTGGCTTTCCTGGGTGAACGAGCACTATAATAACAAGATTACAAGGCACATTGTGGGTTTTAAATCATTAACGTATTCATAGGATTGTCGGATCAATACGAGGTATAATAACATACAACTGTTGTGGATTGCCGTACATTGCACTCTCGTGATAGTGCCTTACGCCGATAACCCCGACTGCACGGCAGCCCGGCGTGCCAGTGGCCAGCACGCGGCTCTTCTATTCCTGCGCACGAAGGCAAGCGGCGATCCCCGGTGGCTGGGGACCTTCTCACGTTGACATGCTCATCTCTCACGTTCACGTACAAATTCCTCTTCTAGCTCCTCCCACTTACCATTGGGTTGAGCCCATCAAAATCCGATATAAACTCTTGTTGCAGCAGCTCTTTCTCCTATGTCAGCAGTTCTCCTGCTGTGTCTGTTCCACCTGATGACGGTCGCTTGTGTTGCGATCGAAACGTCGTGATTTGATTTTGTTTTATTTTATACCCACGTGACTTACCGAAATAACCAAAGAGTAAGCGGCGATCTGTTTGGGAGCTAAATGACCACGTCGAGGTCTGCTGCTGCTGCTGCTGCTGCCCGCCACAGCCACGCGAGTCGACTGGCACTCGGGTGGGGGGGGGGGAGACGACGCCGATGGCAAATCGCCTCCTGCTGCAGCTCTCGCCTCCTGCTGCAGCTATCGCCTCCTGTTGCAGTGCTCACCTCCTGCTGCAGATCTCGGCTCCTCCTGCAGCTCTCGCCTCCTGCTGCACCTCTCACCTCCTGCTGCAGTTCTCGCCTCCTGCTGCACCTCTCGCCTCCGGATGCAGCTCTCACCTCCTGCTGCACCTCTCGCCTCCTGCTGCACCTCTCACCTCCTGCTGCAGCCCCGCCTCCTGCTGCACCTCTCACCTCCTGCTGCAGATCTCGCCTCCTGCTGCACCTCTCGCCTCCGGATGCAGCTCTCGCCTCCTGCTGCACCTCTCACCTCCTGCTGCAGATCTCGCCTCCTGCTGCAGCTCTCGCCTCCTGCTGCAGCTCTCGCCTCCTGCTGCACCTCTCGCCTCCTGCTGCAGCTCTCACCTCCTGCTGCAGCTCTCGCCTCCTGCTGCAGCTCTCGCCTCCTGCTGCAGCTCTCGCCTCCTGCTGCAGCTCTCGCCTCCTGCTGCACCTCTCGCCTCCTGCTGCAGCTCTCGCCTCCTGCTGCACCTCTCGCCTCCTGCTGCAGCTCTCACCTCCTGCTGCAGCTCTCGCCTCCTGCTGCAGCTCTCGCCTCCTGCTGCACCTCTCGCCTCCTGTTGCAGCTCTCGCCTCCTGCTGCACCTCTCGCCTCCTGCTGCAGCTCTCGCCTCCTGTTGCACCTCTCACCTCCTGCTGCAGCTATCGCCTCCTGCTGCAGCTATCGCCTCCTGTTGCACCTCTCACCTCCTGCTGCAGCTCTCGCCTCCTGCTGCAGATCTCGCCTCCTGCTGCAGCTCTCGTCTCCTGCTGCACCTCTCACCTCCTGCTGCACCTCTCACCTCCGGCGCTCCCGAGTGGCCACCGACGAAGGCCCCGCCAGAGCGTGGCTCTCATCGAGCGGCGGGCATCGCCTCCGAGAGGGCGACTCGGCGAACGATGGAGCCGTCAAGCAGCCATCGTCAACAGTGCAACGTCTCATCCCACATTGGGGGGAGGGGGGGGGAGTGGGGGGGTTTACGAGGGCGCGTCAACACCTCCTCATCCTCCTCCTCCTCATCATCGCTTCCACCCTCCCCTGCTGGGGATGATGACAAAGAACACGTGACGCATCGCCTCTCGTCACCGAAATGGAAGCTTGACCTTTCCTGAAGCACTGTCCTCATCACTCCTGTCAGAGTGATGATGACACTATGTAACACACTTTTTTGTTCCTGGGTAGTAAGTGTTATTTCGTAAATGCTTATGCCTAAAAAGTATAGAAAATGGCTATTATTCCCCACAACCTTTGCTTTTGTGACCAGGACATTGATATTTAAAATGTACCTATTTTCAATGAGAACACGGGCGATTTTGTGTCTTTTCGTTCACATAAAGTCAGTACCATCCTACAAAAATGCATTTATTTCACCCATGACTAATGTGTAAGAGATTCTCGCAACATTTTTCATACATGATATATTTTTTCAATAACATTGAAAATTGTAAAACAATTTAAAATAAAAAAATAACTTTTAGAATTTTTTTTTTTTACAAATTTTATAACATAAAATTCCGAGCAACAATTGTCCATCTTACCTTCCAGAGTTTGTTTGCATTGCTCGCAGGTGAAATGAGGTGCCCAGGGTTGTCTTGATCCCCGACAGGCATGCTGAAATATGCCTTGTAGGCCTCACACATCTCAGCAGATACTTCCACAAAGTACTTTTTCGCTCTTGTCTTCATAAATTGGCCGCAGAAATAGCAAAATGCGTCTGCCGGCTTGCTGCCTCTTGATACCATCTCAGAAAAATGCAGATATGTATCCACTTAGGCAGCTGGAACCAAACTGAACTAATGGGCTTAAGGCTCTTGCATTTATACTACTATTTATATTATTGGAAAGCTCTAGAATGTTCTAGAAGTTACTCCAAGTTTACTCAGCACTGAATCTATCTGGAATGTTCTGGGAAATAGGTAAATATCTAAAGATCACTGTCCTGGTCACAAAAGCAAAGTTTGTGGGGAACAATAGCCATTTTCTGTACTTTTGAGGCATATGCAATTAGGAAATAACACTTACTACCCAGGAACAAAAAACTATTGTTACACAGTGTAATAATACTAATGTACAATTGTTGTAAAGCGCCGTGGATGAGACAATAATCCATCGTGCACGCCTCGTGGCGAACAGCGTGCTCGCGATCCCCCTGGGGGTTTGGAAATTAATATTCATAATCGTCAATTATTATTCTAATTAATCGCAGTGGAAGATTTTAATGAGCGGAGCATCTAATTGGAAGAAAAAAACCCATCTCGTGACACAACGCGAGGGCGAGTGGCGTGGAGCGAGGAACGCACGATACATGGCAGAGTCTGCAAATGACAAATATATCTCCATCATCATCATCATCTGCGGACAAAGGCATTTCCCTCCTGTGCAGTGTGACCCCGATAAACAGCAGAGAGGGGGCTCGCTCAGGGTTACCAGTCTATGATTATATACATACACAGATCCCCCGTGTAGCCTTTCACAGCCTGTTGGGGCAAGTGCTGTTCGCGAGCACCCATGAAGACGCACTCGGGGGTGATGTGGCCAGAAACACGTCCGGAGACTTCCTCTCGTGATGATGATGGACACACACCACGGCAGTTATTCATTTAAGGCCGAGTCGACCCAGGGAAGGCCCAGGACTGGCGCAGATATTCGCCACAGCTCGTGGTCGTGAGCGGGAATCGAACTCTGTGGGTCGCCGTGTTGGCAGCGCAGCGCTGACCGCTGCGCCACCGCTCCCCTACTCGCGCGCGCACGCACACGCGTGGCGAGCGTTACCCCGCAATCATCACATCGCTACACTCCCATTGTGGGGGCGCGAGGGTCGGAATCGCGTCAAGCACACCGCGCCGCACACACATTTGGATGTGTGATTTATTACAAATGGTATGTACACGCACCGACATTAAACCTCTCCGCCACCGTGATGCCTTGTCACGCACAGAACCCCAACGCTCCTCCACGCGGCGTAACTTCACAGCAAAATAAATTACTGCCGACGTCAAGTTTGTCTTTGCGCGCACTCTCTCTCAAAGCAATGTTCCGCCTTTTGGGGGACATCTTCAGGAAGCTGGGGATGCCCTTTTAGAACAGCAGCTTCGTATATGGGGTGGTGCCTTACCTGGCTAACAAGCGCCATGACCTCGCCAACTTCGCCTGTGCTCAGGCGAAGTTGGTGGTGTACAGAACGAGAAAAAAGATGCTGGAAGGTGACACTGACGGCTGCTCTGTGCTGCCAGTGTTCAGGGGCCTGCTCAAGGCGCGGCTCTGGCTGGAGCACGCATACCACACACATGTCGGTGATGTGCACGTCTTCCTCGAACGCTGGGGAGTCGGACAAGCCCTCTGTACCAGTATGGACGGCACCCTCGTGTTCACCTTCTGAAGCGCTCGCTCGTCATCGTGGCGTGCGCGATGACCACCAAAACCACCACGTGACTTTTCTTTTGTGTTGTGTGCGGTGCTTTTAGCGCCACAACGCGTGGATTTGAAGCGTTTATTTTATTTGTTTGCTGGTGACTGTGTATTTCATATCGAAATCGCCTCCAGTGCTGTTGCTGCTGGCAGCAATAAAAGTTGTTTAAAAGTCAAAGTATCACTCTCTCTCACTCTCTCACTCTCGCTCTCTCACTCTCTCACTCTCTCACTCTCTCACTCTCTCACTCTCTCACTCTCTCACTCTCTCACTCTCTCACTCTCTCACTCACTCTCTCACTCTCTCACTCACTCACTCTCGTTCTCTCACTCTCTCACTCTCTCACTCTCTCACTCTCTCACTCTCTCTCTCACTCTCGCTCTCTCTCTCACTCTCTCACTCACTCACTCTCTCTCTCACTCTCTCACTCTCTCACTCACTCTCGCTCTCTCTCTCACTCTCTCACTCACTCACTCTCTCTCTCACTCTCTCACTCTCTCACTCACTCTCGCTCTCTCTCTCACTCTCTCACTCACTCACTCTCTCTCTCACTCTCTCTCTCACTCTCTCACTCTCTCACTCTCTCTCTCACTCTCTCTCTCACTCTCTCACTCACTCACTCTCTCTCTCACTCTCTCACTCACTCTCACTCTCTCTCTCACTCTCTCACTCACTCTCTCACTCACTCTCGCTCTCTCTCTCACTCTCTCACTCACTCTCTCACTCTCTCACTCTCTCTCTCACTCTCTCTCTCACTCTCGCTCTCTCTCTCACTCTCTCACTCACTCACTCTCTCACTCTCTCACTCACTCTCTCACTCACTCTCGCTCTCCTCTCTCACTCTCTCACTCTCTCTCGCTCTCTCTCTCACTCTCTCACTCACTCACTCTCTCTCTCACTCTCTCTCTCACTCTCTCACTCTCTCACTCTCTCTCTCACTCTCTCTCTCACTCTCTCACTCACTCACTCTCTCTCTCACTCTCTCACTCACTCTCACTCTCTCTCTCACTCTCTCACTCACTCTCTCACTCACTCTCGCTCTCTCTCTCACTCTCTCACTCACTCTCTCACTCTCTCACTCTCTCTCTCACTCTCTCTCTCACTCTCGCTCTCTCTCTCACTCTCTCACTCACTCACTCTCTCACTCTCTCACTCACTCTCTCACTCACTCTCGCTCTCTCTCTCACTCTCTCACTCTCTCTCGCTCTCTCTCTCACTCTCTCACTCACTCACTCTCTCTCTCACTCCTCTCTCTCACTCTCTCACTCTCTCACTCTCTCTCTCACTCTCTCTCTCACTCTCTCACTCACTCACTCTCTCTCTCACTCTCTCACTCACTCTCACTCTCTCTCTCACTCTCTCTCTCACTCTCGCTCTCTCTCTCACTCTCTCACTCACTCACTCTCTCACTCTCTCACTCACTCTCTCACTCACTCTCGCTCTCTCTCTCACTCTCTCACTCTCTCTCGCTCTCTCTCTCACTCTCTCACTCACTCACTCTCTCTCTCACTCTCTCTCTCACTCTCTCACTCTCTCACTCTCTCTCTCACTCTCTCTCTCACTCTCTCACTCACTCACTCTCTCTCTCACTCTCTCACTCACTCTCACTCTCTCTCTCACTCTCTCACTCTCTCACTCTCGTAACGGTCGACGTCGCTCGTCGCTCCCCACGCCTGGCGCGAGAGTCTGGAGGTCGCCCCGCGGGCAGGGGAGCGGCGCGCGGACCTTTGGTGAATCCGGATCGTCGATGAATTCACCCCCATCGCCCAAATGCGCTCCGAGGGAAGGGGATAGGGGGGCCGTTATTTGTTTTTGGCAGGGCGGGGGGGGGGCCCTTCCTGAAGCCGGCCGAGCCGCGTCGCTCCTCGCCTCTCTCGGTCCATCGACGCGGCCGTGCCGGGCGGTGGGAGTTGTTGGCGGGTCACCAAGCTGGGGTCAGGCGCTTCGCGACCCAAGGATGGGGGGCAGAGGCCGGGGGGTGGCGGGGGACGCGAGTTGGTTCCTTCGACAGAAGCACGCACGAGGGAGCACGCACGACCGCGACAAGAGACGTGGAGCGCGGAGGAGCAGGACGGGGAGGAGGGTGCGACTTTATACGCAGGCGGCTCGACATCGCAACAACAACATCAACAACAATAATAACAACAGAGCAATAATCATAATATTAATCGATATCACCATCATCGTCGTCGTCGTCATCATCATTCATACACCGAGCATCACCCCCCCCCCCCCCCCAAGGCAGCTGAGGTCCATAGGATCACCCAACACAGTGGAGTCTTCTGGCACTGCCACAATGACACGCGTGTACACGTGTGTGTGCGTGTGTGTGCGTGTACACGTGTGTGTGTGTGCGTGTGTGTGCGTGTACACGTGTGTGTGCGTATGTGTGCGTGTACACGTGTGTGTGCGTGTACACGTGTGTGTGCATGTACACGTGTGTGTACACGTGTGTGTACACGTGTGTGTGCGTGTACACGTGTGTGTGCGTGTGTGTGCGTATACACGTGTGTGTGCGTGTGTGTGCGTGTACACGTGTGTGTGCGTGTGTGCGTGTACACGTGTGTGGGCATGTGTGTGCATGTGTGTGCGTGTACACGTGTGTGCGTGTGTGTGCGTGTACACGTGTGCGTGTACACGTGTGCGCGTGTGCGCGTATACACGTGTGTGCGCGTGTGTGTGCGTGTACACGTGTGTGTGTGTGCGTGTACACGTGTGTGTGTGCGTGTACACGTGTGTGCGTGTACACGTGTGTGCGTGTGCGCGTGTGTGTGTGTGCGTGTACACGTGTGTGTGCGTGTACACGTGTGTGTGTGTACGCGTGTGTGCGTGTACACGTGTGTGTGCGTGTACACGTGTGCGCGTGCGCGTGTAAAGCATAAACCCGTGCTCCAGTAACACTGCCAAGCGGCGAACGGGCGACGCCACGCTCGGGTCACGGCGGCGGCACAGAGAGCGACCGAACTCTCAACCAGCGCGGTCATCCGGAGCTCCTCGTGCAGCCTCACTCGCTCGCTCGGTCTACACCAGCCGGCGTGGACACTTTCTGACGCACGCCAGCCCCAGATCAGCAGCAGCCACAGCAGCAGCCACAGCAGCAGCTACAGCAGTAGCAGCTACAGCATCAGCAGCTACAGCAGTAGCAGCTACAGCAGTAGCAGCTACAGCATCAGCAGATACAGCAGCAGCTACAGCATCAGCAGCTACAGCAGTAGCAGCTACAGCAGTAGCAGCTACAGCAGCTACAGCAGTAGCTACAGCTACAACAGCAGCTATAACAGCAGCAGCAGCTACAGCAGCAGCAGCCACAGCAGCAGCTACAGCAGCAGCTACAGCAGTAGCAGCTACAGCAGCAGCAGCTACAGCAGCTACAGCAGTAGCTACAGCTACAACAGCAGCTATAACAGCAGCAGCAGCTACAGCAGCAGCAGCCACAGCAGCAGCTACAGCAGCAGCTACAGCAGCAGGAGCAGCAGCTGTAGCAGCTACAGCAGCAGCTACAGCAGCTACAGCAGCAGCTACAGCAGTAGCAGCTACAGCATCAGCAGCTACAGCAGCTACAGCAGTAGCTACAGCTACAACAGCAGCTATACAGCAGCAGCAGCTACAGCAGCAGCAGCCACAGCAGCAGCTACAGCAGCAGGAGCAGCAGCTGTAGCAGCTACAGCAGTAGCAGCTACAGCAGCTACAGCTGCTACAGCTACAGCAGTAGCAGCAGCCATATAATGTTCGAGAGACTGGAGCGACACTGGACATATGACTGAGCGAGTTGAGCACACAGCAGCATCGTAAAACTCCTGCTTTCACTTCGTTTGTTGAAAAGACCCAAAACAAAATTCTCAGCGGATTCCTGTCTCCCCCACCCCACCCTTGACCTTACTTGTAGCCGACGGACCGACTGGGTGCGGTAAAAGCTCGCCGCTGCGTGGGGGTCGCTCGAACACCAAGAGGGCGCGACCACGGGGACGGGCGGCGCTCCGTCTCGCTCGCCCCTTCCTTTTTTGTGCTGTACAACCACAGTTTGTCGTTTCGAGTAAACAGGAGAAGGAGACGCGACGCTTCAATACTGGCGGTCAAGACGGCCCGGAGCCCGGAGCGCCGGGGAGCACGGAGACGCCCCTGCAGACGGACGCTACGCGAACGCGAGGCCGAAATTTTGACGCGCGTGTGTGCGTGCGTGCGTGCATGTGCGTGCGTGCGTGCGTTTTGTCTCATTTTCTTCCCCTCCGTAAAAGGGGGATATTTTTCTAAAAAATAAAATTACAAAACGACCCCAGCGAAGATCCGAAGCCGTTGCGTTTCTCTCGAGCCGTTCAAACAATCTTCGTCTCCGTCAAATGGGTCGCGTGCGCATCATCGTTCGCAGCATCGATGCTTTGTGCAAGACATGCTGGGGGGGGAGGGGCGAGTTTGGGGAGGGGGGCGCGATAACGACACCCACGGTTCACCAAGTCTCGGTCAGTGGTGCCCGCGTTCAGGCGCCCATAAGTCACTCGTCGGCTCTTCCGCGGGGGGCGTGACAAGGGGTTAACGAACATTCGGAAGATCCAGCGGAAACGCGACGAAGCAAGACACGAGCGGAGCGCTCCGTGTCGGTGTCGAGTGTGCACGATGGAAGCGGCGGGATGGAAGAACGCCATCCATGTGGTGGGAGGGGGGCCGCGAGGCTGCACTCCTCCTCCGGCTCGGCGGGAGCAGCAGTGTCGGAGCGATGCAGAGCAGGCCGCTTCTCTGGTCGATCTCTCCAACTAACGCCGACTCTCAGCCCCTTGCCAGGTCTCCCCCGGATCTCCCCGGGCCTTCTCCTGCTCTCCCGTCAGTCTCCCCCGCAGGGCGAAGAGGTCACCGCGCCTCCCCGCGTCCCTCCCAGGGGTCTGAACGGCCTTTTCCCCATGCCGCGTAGAGGTCACGGGGTCGACTCCCGGGTGGAGCCGCTCCTCCGGAAAGTGAAGCGGGGAGGCCGACCCGCGGGTGCGCGTGGACGGTCGCTTCCCCGCGCTTCGCCGCGCTCCATCGCGGACCACCGTGGAACCGCGTGGCCGGGCGTGTCGCAAAGCGGGACGTCCGGTCGCCCGAGTGCGGCAACACAAAACCGTCACGCGTCTTCTCGGTCGGTCAGTCGGATGGTTGGACGGACAGACGGACGGCGGTGTTTAAAAAAAAAATGGAGGAAAAATAAGGAACTAAAATAAGCAACACTTCACCCGGCCGATGACGGCGGCGGTGGCGACGATGGCGGCGGCGGTGGTGGTGGTGGTTGCGGCACTGGCGGTGCGGTGACCTCTAACTGTCCCCGGACATGCAGGAGATCACTTGGTCCAGCTTGAAGGCCAGGCGGTGCCGCTTGGCCTGCTCATCTTGGTCCAGTGCGGCCAGGATCTGTGTACGGGGGGTACAGGGGGGGACCGAGAGCAACCGAGCTACGTTAATCCGTTGTCGCATTACGATTCATCTGTGATATATCCGCTGCTGGGTAAGAGCCACCCCAAGACGTAGCCATCGATCGAAGCAAAGATCCGTCTAGCTTCTGCGTACGGGCTGATTACATTGCTCCATCTCCATCGAGGACGTACACTAAGGGACAATAACGAATGATCCAATTGCCGGGCATTGCTATTCTAGGCTGCTCGTGAGTAACCCGCGTTCTCAAGCAGAGCGAGTTGATGTGCTCAGCCTGATCACCGATAGTCTGTATTTGCTCTCCCCATGCTCTGAGTGGGTTTCTTCCAATCGGGAGCGCACAGCAGCAGCAGCATCGACCCCCTTACTGCGAACACTTGGCAGGGCCCTCCTGAACGAGAGCCTAGAGGCCTGCCTGGGGAAACGAACATCATCATAACAGCGAAGGAAGAGGCGCTCGAGTGCGGCGTTGGCGTCGTGGCGAGCCCCACCTCGTCCTTGTACTTGCTGACGTACAGGTAGAGCTCGTTAAGGGCACTCATGGTGTTGAAGTCGCTGCTGTGCATGCGCGACTGCTCGGCAAGGTATGCGTTCATGTCCTGGTCGCTGATCGCTGGCATCTTGCCGATGTCCGTGTAGTACCTGCGGCAGAGATGGAAACACGTGCACACGTGCACACACGCACCGTGGACACACACGTGCACGCGCACACAAACACACGTGCACACACGCACCGTGGACGCACACGCGCAAACACAAGGACACGCGTGCAAACGTCAGCGAGGTGATCAAGGAGAGGAACCCGTTGGGTCCATTGTGCTCGCTAGGGCAGGGAACGGGGCCAGCGGCCGCTCAGCCAGCATGGGATGGTGGCAGCCGCTGCTGCTGCGGTCGCGATCCCAATAGAGTCATCCGCAGCATCGTTTGTTAAAATTTGGCAAATGTGGACCACGGCACACGAGGGGGTGGGTGGCCAGCATCACGCCCGGCTGCCTGCATCTCCCCATTACTGATGTTTACATATCACACCAGGTACTCACTTAAGGCCGAGTCGACCTAGGGGATGCCCAGGACCGGTTCAAATATTTGTCGCCATTATCGTTCGTGAGCGGAAACCGAATTCGGGTCGCCGGGTTGGTAGCATGGCGCTCCACGCGTGCTCTCCCATCCCCTCGCCCTGGCGCTCACCTCTCCACCCAGTGCTTGTAGTTGGGGATGTCCTTGGCGTAGAGGAGCTTGTTGGAGGGCGAGTCCTTGCCCAGCCGGTGCTCCGAGGTGGAGCACGAGTCCATGAAGGTCTGCGCCACGACGGAGAGGCACGCGTCCGTGATGCTCGTCTTGTGGATGTCGAACACGAACTGCGGGTTCTTGATCACGTTCACCCAGAAGCGCAGCGGCAGGCTGTGCAGAGGAGGGTGGGCGGGTAGAGTAGGAGGAGGGGGAGATGAGGAGGAGGAGGGGGGGATAGTAGGAGAAATTAAGTATTGTCTGTCATGATGACCACGTGAACCCATTTAGCCAATCTAACCACGAGTTGCTTGTACAACAGCAACGCATTTTATAAGCTGGTGGGGCAAGTGCTGGCCGGTACGCCTTTGTCTCCCCAGTGCCGATGTTTACTCATCCCACCAGGTACCAGATTGCAGCTGAGTCCACCTAGGGGAGGCCTAGGACCGGTTCAAATAATCATCATTGGTGTTGGACCTAAGCAGAAATTAAACTCGGGTCGCCAGGTTCGTAGTGCAGCGTGCTGACCAGTACACTCCCGCTTGCATGCACACACACACGCACACACACACGCACACACACACACACGCACGCACGCACGACGCACCAGTTGCTCTTCCAGGTGTGGCGTACGGCTGGGTCGTGGATGGCGTGCCGGTCGGCCTGCTCGTCCAGGAAGTCGAACATGTACTTGATGGCGAGGGGCAGGGCGCTGCCGCGGTGCGCCGTGCTGAAGATCGTCTCGAACAGGTCGTCCACAAACTTCTGCAGCGTGCCCTGCAACGCGGGCACCGCACACGGCGACACCGCCAGCGTGAGCGACGCGCCGTCCCGACCAACACGTGCATCGTGACGACGGTCACACGGACTCTGCAGCCGCCTCGACTCGGAGCCATCTGACGGCAGGTCGAGAGTCTGGGAGCGCGGAGGTCCGCGAGGCCCACGGAGGTCCGCCAATAGAGGCCGACCACCTCGTTGGCGAGCGACGAGGCGAGAGGGACCGCGGGAGCGGGGGGCGGCGTGCGTTTCCTCACCTTGGTGGCGAGCAGCCGCGTGAGGTAGATCTCGGACACCATCTTGTTGCCGCGGTCGCCCTCCTTCTGGTCGGCGTGGTCGTGGTTCTTCACGAGGTGCCACAGCTTGGTGCCACTCTCCAGGTCGGGAGTGATCATGGGTGTGCGCGAGCGTAGCGAGTCCGGGCTGCCCGGGTGCCTCATGATGCTCTCTGCGTGGGGACGCAGAGGAGCCAGCGCCGAACCGGAGGTCGCAATCAATGGTCAGGCGAGCGGGCAATCGGGCGGGAAACTGATTTAGCCGGAGGGCGTGCGGGCGAGTAGGCGGAGCGACTCGGTGAGCGGGCGGGCGAGCACCCTGATCCCTGCGCCACCTCACCAGGTGCGGAAAATATTCCTATGCACGGCATGCCACATCCAGTATACGTCTTGCTATGGGTCTCTGTGTGAGTCTATCAGTGTCTGTGTGAGTCTATGGGTTTCTGTGTGAGTCTTATAAGTCTCTGTGTGAGTCTACAGGTTTCTGTGTGAGTCTATGGGTCTGTGTGAGTCTACGGGTTTCTGTGTGAGTCTATGGGTCTCTGAGTGAGTCGATCAGTCTCTGTGTGAGTCTACGGGTTTCTGTGTGAGTCTATCAGTCTCCGTGTGAGTCGATTAGTCTCTGTGTGAGTCTACGGGTTTCTGTGTGAGTCTATAAGTCTCTGTGTGAAGTTCATGAGTCTCTTTGTGAGTCTACGGGTCTCTGCGTGAGTCTAGGCGTTTCTGTGTGAGTCTATTGGTCTCTGTGTGGGTCTACGGGTTTCTGTGTGAGTCTATGGGTCTCTGTGTGAGTCTACGGGTTTCTGTGTGAGTCTATGGGTCTCTGTGTGAGTCTATCGGTCTCTGTGTGAGTCTATGGGTCTCTGTGTGAAGTTCATGAGTCTCTGTGTGAGTCTACGGGTCTCTGTGTGAGTCTACAGGTTTCTGTGTGAGTCGATCGGTCTCTGTGTGAGTCTATGGGTTTCTGTGTGAGTCTACGGGTTTCTGTGTGAGTCTATAAGTCTCTGTGTGAAGTTCATGAGTCTCTTTGTGAGTCTACGGGTCTCTGCGTGAGTCTAGGCGTTTCTGTGTGAGTCTATTGGTCTCTGTGTGGGTCTACGGGTTTCTGTGTGAGTCTATGGGTCTCTGTGTGAGTCTACGGGTTTCTGTGTGAGTCTATGGGTTTCTGTGTGAGTCTATGGGTCTCTGTGTGAAGTTCATGAGTCTCTGTGTGAGTCTACGGGTCTCTGTGTGAGTCTACAGGTTTCTGTGTGAGTCGATCGGTCTCTGTGTGAGTCTACGGGTTTCTGTGTGAGTCGATCAGTCTCTGTGTGAGTCTATGGGTTTCTGTGTGAGTCTATGGGTCTCTGCGTGAGTCTACGGGTTTCTGTGTGAGTCTACGGGTTTCTGTGTGAGTCTATGGCTCTCTGCATGAGTCTAG
This sequence comes from Lethenteron reissneri, assembly GCF_015708825.2. NCBI lineage: Eukaryota > Metazoa > Chordata > Hyperoartia > Petromyzontiformes > Petromyzontidae > Lethenteron > Lethenteron reissneri. The sequence continues at coordinate 62,476 of NC_083808.1, read as the reverse complement.
GGGTTTATGTGTGAGTCTATCGGTCTCTGTGTGAGTCTACGGGTTTCTGTGTGAGTCTATGGGTCTCTGTGTAAGTCTACGGGATTCTGTGTGAGTCTATGGGTCTCTGTGTAAGCCTACGGGTTTCTGTGTGAGTCTATGGGTCTCTGTGTGAGTCTATGGGTCTCTATGTGAGTCTATGGGTCTCTGTGTGAGTCTATGGGTTTCTGTGTGAGTCGATCGGTCTCTGTGTGAGTCTACGGGTTTCTGTGTGAGTCTATGGGTTTCTCTGTGAGTCTACGGGTTTCTGTGTGAGTCTATGGGTCTCTGTGTGAGTCTACGGGTTTCTGTGTGAGTCTATGGGTCTCTGCGCGAGTCTACGGGTTTCTGTGTGAGTCTATGGGTCTCTGCATGAGTCTAGGGGTTTATGTGTGAGTCTATCGGTCTCTGTGTGAGTCTGTGGGTCTCTGTGTGAATCTATGGGTTTCTGTGTGAGTCTATGGGTCTCTGCATGAGTCTACGGGTTTATGTGTGAGTCTATGGGTCTCTGTGTGAGTCTACGGGTTTCTTTGTGAGTCTCTGTGAGAGAGGCCGTCAGTGAAAGCAGAGGAGAAGAGGAAAGCCTTGAGCCTTGCACCAGCCTAGGCAAGGCGAAGGCACCGAGAGCTGAGCGAGTTGTCCCGGCTCGGCCGCGGCGGTGCCAAGAATTGGCCGCGGGCACCACGCAGTCACCACGAGTCACCACGCAGTCACCACGCAGTCACCACGCAGTCACCACGAGTCACCACGAGTCACCACGCAGTCACCACGAGTCACCACGCGGTCACCACGCGGGCACCACGAGTCACCACGCAGTCACCACGCAGTCACCACGAGTCACCACGCAGTCACCACGAGTCACCACGCAGTCACCACGAGTCACCACGCGGTCACCACGCGGGCACCACGAGTCACCACGCAGTCACCACGAGTCACCACGAGTCACCACGCAGTCACCACGAGTCACCACGCGGTCACCACGCGGGCACCACGCAGTCACGGCGTTGGCACGGCAGGACCGCGTGTCACCGCGCCGCCGGCACGTCGCGCGTCGCGCCGGGCGGGCAGAGGCAGCGAACGACCACGACCGGTGGCGAGCGAGCGTGCCAATTCCACGCCCGCGTAAGAAGCGGGCGTGGAAATTAACTCCTAATTGGAACGTAACACCCGGAAAGAACCGGCGGCGTAAATTGATATTAAATTTCCGCGCACTTCAGAGGTAGCGTCGGCGCCGGCACACGAAGAGCGGGCAATTTCCCCGTTAATTAAAAGGCGCGGCGCATGCCGTGCCACACGGGGTAATGAGGGGCCGCCAGCAGGGAGCCGCCACGGTGTAGCGGCACGGCTCAGCCAAGGAGGGAGGGAGGGAGGTTTCCTGTTTATTGAAGCCGGGGGAGCGGCGAGAGTGGCAGGCCGGGCCCGGCGTTCCCACATCGCCGGCAATTTATCTCACCTTGTGTCACGAGACCGTGACGGTGAACCGGGGGAAATATAAATAAATGTAAAAGCGAAACACCCCAAAAATAACAAAGGGCACCCCCCCCCCCCCACGTGGTAACCCCGCGTAGCACCCCCCGTGGCACCCCACGTCGCCACCACCGCCGCCTCGGCGTGGCCTCCGCTTGCTGCTCCCGGCTCGGTGGTTTTGTTTTCCCTGCCATTACAATCAGCGCCAGCCCGGTGAGAAAACACCACCAACACTACCACCACCAACACTACCACAACCAATACTACCACCACCAACACTACCACCACCAACACTACCACCAATACACCACCACCACCACCAACACTACCACCACCAACACTGCCACCACCAACACTACCACCACCAACACTACCACCAATACACCACCAACACTACCACCCCCAACACTACCACCAATACACCACCGACACTACCACCACCAACACTACCACCACCAATACAACCACCAATACACCACCGACACTACCACCACCAACACTACCACCACCAATACAACCACCACTACCACCACCAATACAACCACCAATACAACCACCACCAATACAACCACCAATACAACCACCAACACTACCACCAACACTACCACCAACACCAACAACACTAAAACCAACGCTGCCAAACAAACCACCGTGTGCTCGGCGCACCCAAACGAGGTGCTCGGAGCCTCTTTCTGGTCCCCACGCACCCAGCGCACGGCGCACGGACGTAGCGCCGGCACTCTGCTCGCTGGTGGTCGCCGGGACCCTGGCCGGTACCTTGGCTGGTGCCCTGGCCGGTACCCTGGCTGATGCTCACCATACTTGTTGACGGAGCGCGAGAGCAGCGAGTTGGCGGCGTTGTAGGATGCCGTCTGCTTGGGCACCAGCGCCACCGTGGATGCATCGGCCACCTACGGCAACAGCGCACGCACCGCCCGCTCGACCAACGCTCGTCCCACGCTCGACCCACACTGGACCCACGCTCGACCCACGCTCGCGGGAGCCACTACACTTGGCACTTCCCCCAAGATCGTCCCAGTTCAGCTTAGCCAACATCTCCATGTGTGGGTCTATGACTCTGTGTGAGTCTCTCCACATGGTGTGAGTCTCACCACGTGGTGTGAGTCTCACCACGTGGTGTGAGTCTAACCACGTGGGGTGTGAGTGTCACCACGTGGGGTGTGAGTGTCACCACGTAGTGTGAGTCTCACCACGTGGTGTGTGTCTCACCACGTGGTGTGTGTCTCACACCACGTGGTGTGTCTCTCACACCACGTGGTGTGTCTCACCACGTGGTGTGTGAGTGTCACCTGGTAGTGCGCCAGCGTGTTGAGCTGCTTCCAGTCGTTCTCAATCTTGGTGGTGACGTCCTCGTCCTGCAGGATCACGCGCCCCATGCGGCCCTGTCGCCACTCTGCTCACCACACGCCACCACCGCACGCCACCACCGTCATCGTCATCGTCGTCATCGCGAGCCGTGATCTATCCACCGCTACGTTAACTTCTCCCCATCATCTGCTGGCCAGCTCCTCCACGCGATGCGCGCAGTTCCCGGACGAGACGGCCGGGGCCTCACCGAGGTCGCGGTCGATGGCCTTGGGCCGCTGGGAGTAGGGCACGTTCTTGTGGACGGCGTCGAGCAGCTTCTCCTTGACCTGCGTGATGGTGTCGCAGTCGAGGACCTTGACGCTCACCTCCACGTTCTTCTCGCTCTCCGGGGTCACGCAGTTCAGCGTCTGTCGGCCGGGCAAGAGGGAGCGCGTGCGCAGCCGTCGTCGTGACGGGTGCACGATCACCGTCGTCAACAACACTGCCGCCGACGGCATTGCTCTCAATATCAGGATGACTAATGCCGTCGTCACCACCACCGGCGACATTATCAGCATCATAATCATCAGAAACATCATGAATTTCAAAACCATAATTTTTACAACCTCTACCATCATCAACACACTTATCACCACCGGAAAATTTTGCTTTGTAATTATCATCAACGTCAATGTTATCAACGTCATCATCGTGGTCGTCATCTGCTATCATCGTTACCAACACCACCATCACCATCATTATTACCACCATTGCAACGTGTTTACACACCACACTAGCTATTCATTGGGGCTGAGTCAACCTTGGGGAGGCCCAAAACTGGTTTACTGGTGTTTACCGAATTCAGGTCGCCGGGTTCGTAGGGCAGCCCACTACCAGCATCACTATCTCTACCTACTGCATTACCACGGCGACCACCGCCATCGTCGCCATCATCGTCGCCACCACCATCATCTCGGCCACGACTGAGTCGAGTTGGACTCACGAGGGTGCGGTAGTCAATCTGCTGGCGGATGAGCTTGTCCTCGCTGAGCGAGTAGCGCGCCTCGCCCGTGATGGCGTCGATCGGCCCCTTCTCCATCTGCTGCTTGATGGCGCAGTAGAGCATGAAGAGGGGCTCGCCGGCGCACTCCTGCACAAGCATGCACAAAGACGAAGGTCCTCGTATAGCCTTAACAGACTGTTGGGGCAAGTGCTGTTAGCGAGTAGCACCTGTGAAAGTCGGACACGGCACACTAAGTGGTGAGTGACCAGCACCACGCCTGGCCGCCTTTGTCTCCCCGATGTGGATGTTTACACACCACACGAGGTACTCGTTTCAGGCTGAGTCGACCTAGGGGAGGCCCAGGATCAGTTAAGATAATAATCACTGGTGTTGGCCATGAACGTGGATCCAACTCGGGTCACCAGGTTCATTAAGCAGTGCGCTTGCTGCTGCACTATACATACACACGCACACTTGCACACGCATACACACACACATACATACTTACATACACACGCATACATACACACATACACACACATACACACACATGCATACACACATACACAACCATGCATACACATACATACACTCATACACACATACACACCTACACAGATATGCACGTGGACAAGCAGCCACTCTGGTGGATGCAGACGGGCGGACACAGGAGTGGTCATCACGCTCGCGCACACAAGAGTATGAACACGGACACGCACGCTTGACCGCCCGCACGATGAGAGCCGCGCCCACCACACGCACATGCTTACGCGGGCGAGGAACGATCGCTGAACATTGTTCGTCCGCCCCCTCTCGTTACGCCACGCGGCCCTGCGGCCCCCGTCACGCGACGACGCACGGCAGGGGCTGCCGTGTCATCTCGGTTGCCGAACAATGTACGCACGCACATCCACACACGTACACACATCCACGCACGCACATCCATGCACATCCACGCACGCACGGACGCACATCCACGCACGCATATCCACGCACGCACACACATCCACGCACGCACATCCACGCACATCCACGCACGCACGGACGCACATCCACGCATGCACATCCACGCAGTTGAGCCCGGGTCGTGGTGGGATGGTGGGATACGAATTGTGAACACACAAAGTCCCCATATGAAACCTTGTCATGTTCACTGACTCACACAAACATAAAGACAAAGATCCCCCATAGAGCCTTAACAGACCGTTGGGGAAAGTGCTGTTAGCGAGTACCACACATTTGAGGCTGAGTCTACTTAGGGGAGGACCAGGAACAGTTCAGATAATCGTCACTGGTGTTGACCCGTGAGTGGGAATCGAACCCAGGAGGCCGGGTTCGTAGCGCAGTGCGCTAACCACTGCGCCTCTGCTCCACCGCCGAGACAAGATATTTCTTGGGCTCAAATTAATAAAATACAACATTTTAATTGTTACTTATTAAGCTTGAGGTAGTGAATTACTGGGATTAGTTTTTGTCTCCGACATATGCAATTTAGGAGAAGTCATGAATGAAATCATATTTAAATGTAATGTAATGTTAAAACTACATTATCTCAAAGCACTGGAACATGTAAAGAAGACATTGAATGGAGTACAATATTAATGTGACATTGCTAATGGTGACGACTCCTCAGCTGTGCTTTGCAACTGAGGCACTTGGAGAAATTATCTTTTAAATCATCATCGTGTATTTGTGTGTACATGCACGTGTGTACGTGTGTGTGTGGGGAGTAGTGGTGCAGTGGTTAGCGCACTGCGCTGCAAACCCGGCGACCCGAGTTTGATTGCCGCTCAAGTCCAATAACGGTGGCAAATATATGAATTGGTCCTGGGTCTACCCTACATCGACTCAGCATTAAATGAGTACCTGCTTCATTGTTTACTCAACACTGGGAAGACCAAGGCAGCCGGGCGTGGTGCTGGTCACCTGTTCCCCCGTGTGGCGTGCCAACTTTTGTCGGGGCTCGCGAGCAGCACTTGCCCCAAACGAGGCCTTGAGAGGCTATTCTGGGGATCTTTTGTCTGTTGTGTGCTTGAAGAACGGTGGAGCGGCAGTTAGCGCACTGCGCTACGGTCGCAGCAACCCGAGTTCAATTGCCAGCCACGGCTCAGATCAGCGGCCAGTACGACAATTATGTATTCATCACAAGGTACCCAACCCAGGCGGCCCGATTCTCACGGCTGGACTTCAGCCAAAGCCATTCCAAACCAAACCGCGCCTCCTCCGAGGACATATTATTATTATCCCGTTGAACGGTTTCTAAGCAAGTATGTAAGTGTATATGCATGACTATGGTTCTCTAATCGATAAAGTAATCGGAAGAGTAATCTCAGAGTAATCGTTAAAGTAATCACTAAAGTAATTTGCAGAGTAATGTTCAGAGTAATCGGAAGGGTAATTGTAGTGTAATCGGTAGAGGCTCAGAGTAATCGGTAAAGGATCCGATTACTTGCTACGTCGCGGCGTCCCACTCCGGCGCGTCTCCTCTCTCTCCGCCGGTGATAAACGGCCCGGGCGGCCGGACGGGTGAGCAGAGAGAAAAAATAAATAACGGGGCAAACGCGGCGGAATGAATAGGATGATTTATACGGCGGATCGGGCGGCGAGGAAGCAATTACTTAGGTATGCAATGACGCGGGAGCGGCGGCGGCGGCGGACGGGAGGGAGAAAGGCGCAGGGCAGCATTACGGAGATGCGGTGGGAGATGTGAAAATGAGATTACTTGCAAAGGGAGACGGCGTGAGAGGCAATGAAAGGCCTTTAATGGCCACATGAAGGGTGCAGCCTCGCGCTATCAACCCCGATTCGTTTTTTTTAAATGGGCTCATTGTTTGGCTGGATGATAATTGCCACAAAACATCTTTTGATCGCAGCGGTGCAGAACCCCTCACTGGGATCTCACTCACTCACTCGCCCCCCTCCCTTGCCTGCATTCCTTGAGCAGACGGTGAGTGAGCGGGCGAACAATGGGGTGCGAGGGTGGATGAGGGAGCGAGTGGTCGGATGAATGAATCTGCGAGCAGTTTGGGCGAGAGAGATAGTGGAGAAGCGAACAGATGAACACGGGGGTGAGAGGGTGGACAAGGTGGAAAGTGGGTGAATTAGAGAGTGGAGCTGGTGGACAAGAGAACAACCGATTAGGGGACACGGTGGAGAAAGCTGATGGTGAAAAGGAGCGAGCGGATGGGTGAGCAAAGTGGGCTTGCGTACGAGTCAGTGGACGAGCCGCGTCGTGGGCGAGCGAGCAAATGGACAAAATAGCTGGCTGGTGGATGAGCGAGAAGCGGGCGTGTGGACGAGCGAGAAGGGTGAGTGCCTGAGTTGGTGGATGAGCAAGTAGAGGACCGAGTGAATGGGACAAAGGGAAAGCAAAAACATCCTTGGACAAGTGAGGCAAGCAGGCGGGTGGATGGCTGAGTGGGTGGATGGCTGAGTGGGTGGATGACTGAGTGGCTGAGTGGGTGGATGGCTGAGTGGGTGGATGTATGAGTGGGTGGCTGAGTGGCTGAGTGGGTGGGTGGCTGAGTGGGTGAGTGGGTGGATGGCTGAGTGGGTGGATGGCTGAGTGGCTGAGTGGGTGGATGGCTGAGTGGGTGGATGTATGAGTGGGTGGCTGAGTGGCTGATTGGCTGAGTGGGTGGGTGGCTGAGTGGGTGAGTGGGTGGATGGCTGAGTGGGTGGATGGCTGAGTGGCTGAGTGGGTGGATGGCTGAGTGGGTGGGTGGCTGATTGTCTGAGTGGGTGGATGGCTGAGTGGGTGGATGGCTGAGTGGGTGGGTGGCTGAGTGGCTGAGTGGCTGAGTGGGTGGTTGGCTGAGTGGGTGGATGGCTGAGTGGGTGGGTGGGTGGCTGAGTGGCTGAGTGGCTGAATGGCTGAGTGGCTGAGTGGGTGGATGGCTGAGTTGGTGGATGGCTGAATTGAGTAGATGGCTGAGTGGGTGGGTGGCTGAGTGGATGGGTGGCTGAGTGGCTGAATGGCTGAGTGGGTGGATGGCTGAGTGGGTGGATGGCTGAGTGGGTGGGTGGCTGAGTGGGTGGGTGGCTGAGTGGGTGGGTGGCTGAGTGGCTGAGTGGGTGGATGGCTGAACGAGCGAGCGAGGACATTGTTGATGGTGGAGATAGCTCGTGAGCAATTGTGGTCACGACCCTTCCTTCCCAACACCACCCCCTCCCCATGCAATTGAATGTCGCGTTCGTTAAGCATGGCCGGTTTGCCTGCCTCAGGTCCAGCTGATTACTCAGCCAGCCGGTGGCATTACTGCTGCTGCTGCCATGACTACCACCAGCCCCCTCACTACGATCACTAATCACCAATTTGCATATTGTTACTGCTGGTATCGTTATTGCTGTGTTATTGCCGCTGTCGCGACTGCGTACGTGGTTACTCGGAAACGCTTGTTTTCCCTGTTGTTCCCGCGTGACGATGGCGGCACGATGTGCGTGACCCCTGCGTGATTGGTGCAGGCAATGCACGAGGACGGTGGGGGAGGGGTCGCCGGGTCACGGGGGGCACCATCATCGTTGTGGCGATGATTCTGCTCATTCGGGAACGCCTCGCCTCGCTGAGACTCGTTTTCTGGAGGGTCCTGCCAAGTTTTCGCAGTAGAGGGTGGGGGGGTATGCTGCTGGTCCAAATTCAGTGATTTGCAGGTTCATTGTTTTTTCAGCATTGGGATTTTTGGGCCATGCCAGTTCCACTGTGAGTGTGGGGTTTAGCTGTGGGAGGAAACCGGAGCAAACCCACGCAGAACAGGGGCAGAAAGAGAGAACATACAAACTCCACACACTCGCTCGCTCGCTCACCTCCCCACACGCCCCGTCCAAGATGCTGAGGACTGACCTTCAGGTACTTGTGCAGTAAGAACGTGAACCAATTGGTGAGCATCTTCTCAGCGACAGACTCGGTCCTGCGGAAGCGACAGAGAGAGACAGGGCCAGCAGGTGAGACAAAGGTGGGGAGGTCATTGACTCGATGGAGCTCCATCGAGGTCGTCGACTTCGAGTGAACAGCAGCTGACTCTCACGCAGAGTCGCTCCCGAAACGACGCCTGTCAAGGGCAACGATCGTCAACGACGCGCATGGCGCTCCGTGATCGTGCCGCTGCGGAGATGGAGCGATGCAATCGGTTTGTGTAGAGGCAGAACCATTAGAGGTGGTGACGGCTTGGGGAGCCCTCACGCAGCAGTGGATTGACCGTGGCTGCTGCTGCTAACGATGATGATGACCATGATTTTGATTAATACAGTAAACACAAATTTGTTTAATCTAACCCATACCAATATTTACATCGAGCTGCAAGAAACAAAGCCACCACCACGGCCCGTTAGGCCACTGTCAAGCACGACTGGCAGGGAAATATCATTGGCAGGGAGTGCGCGGGCGAGGGACAGCGGGAGACAGAGAGAGACTGCGAGTGAGAGAGAGAGAGATAGAGAGTGAGTGAGAGAGAGTGAGAGATGGAAAGAGAGAGAGAGAGAGTGAGAGAGAAGATTGAAGAAAGAGATAAGTCACTAAACCCGTGTCCGGCTCCTGCCAATGAGAAGCGGAAAATCGGCGGTTTTGCCGGGGGCATGGCGAATGAATTCCCACGGCTGGCACGGCCGCCCTGGTTAACGGAGTGCTCGGTGATGCGTGGCTTGGCACGGACTCGCTGTGTCCATGCCGAAATCGAATCAAGCCAGCCGGCTGTGGCCCCCGAACAGGGCACGGCTCTGTGCAGCAGAGAGCAGCTCCCTCTGAGGAAGGCCGAAAATCTCCTCTAAACCTTGTTTAATTCGCTTTTTATTTAAATACAGAATTTAGTTATTTGGATTTAGAATAATCGAATTGCCTTCATCCAGTAATAGATAGATGGAGGCTGCTGCTTAGGATGATGGTGGTGCATTGCAAATGCTAAATTGAGAAGAAAATCACAATGTGACCATTATTATTCACGGGCCTTCATCAATCAACTGCTGGGGGAAGGCTTCCCCACGCCGTGCGGGGTCGTTGTGCCACACTCCACCACGCCGGTCAGTGTGTAAGTCGGTGACGGAGGGTTCATCGCACAGCGCGCTAACCCCTGCGCCGCCGCTCCCCACAGGGGCAGCATGATGGTAATCCCGGCCGAGATGATGGGTTTCAACAAAACCCGCTGCGATTTACAAATTGAGCCAATCAAGAGAAGAGGATTGTGGGTAATGAGCAGCGGCGAGGGCCGGCCCACACGTGCCGCGATTTGAGCCGAGTGGGTGGCCCCCTTCATCACTCCCCCCAATCCACTCCCCACCCTCACACGTGACGAGCACCTCTTATCTCACGCACAAAGATCTCCCGTATAGCCTGTAACAGACTGTAGGGGCAAGTTACTATCAAGGCCGGCACGGCACACGAGCGGATGGGTGGCCAAGACCTCGCGCGGCCGTCTTTGTCTCCCTCGTGGTGATGTTTACACATAATTTGAGGCTGAGTCGACCTAGGGGAGGCCCAGAACCAGTTCAGATAATCGTCACTGGTGTTGGCCGTGAGCGAGAATTGTACCCGGGGCGCCAGGTTCGTAGCACAGTGCGCTAACTGCTACCCTACCGCTCCGCAAACACACTCAAACACACTCAAACACACACACACGCACACACACATGCGCGCGCACACACACGTACAAACATGCGCGCACACACACACACGTACACACACACACGCACGTGCACACACACGTACACACACGTACACACACGTACACACGTACACACACACATGTACACACACGCACGTGCACACACATGTACACACACACACGCACGTGCACACACATGTACACACACGTGCGCACACATACGTACACACATGCACGTATACACACACGTACACACACACGCACGTGCATGCACCGACGACCTGGGTGGCGTCTCGGGGTTCAGGCTGAGCCCCCACCCCCACATCCCCCCTTACCTATTTGGGGTCGTGACTCGAGTTCATCACTGATTTGTGCTGCTGCACCGTCTCACCTGCACCGTCTCACCTGCACCGTCTCACCTGCAGGTGGTGACCTGGCCCAATTTGTGTCATTAAGACCCTCCACCACCCAACGCAGCCAAACAAAATGAATGACGACACAGCGCGAGCGTTCAACAACCGCGCCATTTGTTGTTGAAAACCTCAACACGGCCGTCAATGACGCCGCGTTGAGAGAGGCCGGAGAGACAGAGCGGCGCTGAGCGTGCAGGCTGCACTAAAAACACCACAGCCCTCCTCCCCCTGATAAGAATTACTTTGTTTTCTGTGTTCCCGCGAGCCGCCGTCGTGCAAAGAGGCCACTGGGAAGGCGCCGGTGGCGGATGGCCGGGGCGCGCGGAAGGGGGCAGCCAGGCCACGGCCGGCGGGCAGCAGCGCAGCAACAAGGACGGCGGCCGAACGAGCGCCGCTGATGGGCAAATGAATATTTAATGGAAAGCTGCGAGCGGCGGCAGCCATTAATCAGAGAACCACGCGGCGAGCCGAGCGCCACGCCGCTAATCACGGATTGCGGTAATTGCTTGTGTAGGCACGTGGGGGCGGGAGAAATGGGTTTTTTTAATTAATTGAAATATAAAAACAATAATGATGCGTGCTCTCTGCCCCCCACCACTCCACTGCACCCCACAACTAGTAACCCCGTGACCGCTGTGTACGGGATCCACGGTGGCCTCGTTAGCCCCTCACCCCCAGCCTTCACGGCACCGATCAGCCGCATTGTTAGCCATGTTCCATCCACTGCTGGATGAACGACTCCCCCCTATCGTTGTCGTGAATTGCACAATCCACCCATAGATGAAGGGCAGCCCGGGATGATCATCATCGTTAGCCATGTTCAATCAACTGCTGGATGAAGCTTTCCCCTGGTGGACCCTCACGCTCTTGTTCCCGCGCGAGGCGTTTCCATCGCGAAGTCTGCGCACAACTAAAACCCTCGGTCATTAACGAGAGGCGCTCGCTCCCGTGCCGCGTGGGTGGAGACGTGCCCCCCACGATCCTCCCTGACCCCCCCACATCCCACCCCTGCCATGCCCCCCCCCCCACCCTCCGCTCCTCGAAGGGGGCGATGCCCCATCTGGCGTAATTGATACCCTGCTGCCCGGTGAGACCCAGCACGAGCGAGCACAATCTGCCGCAGGGAGACGGAGCGACGGGGGGAAACGGAGCGACGGGGGGAGACGGAGCGACGGAGGAGACGGAGCGACGGGGGAGACGGAGCGACGGGAGAGACGGAGCGACGGGGGAGACGGAGCGACGGGGGAGACGGAGCGACGGGGGAGACGGAGCGACGGGGGAGACGGAGCGACGGGGGAGACGGAGCGACGGGGGAGACGGAGCGACGGGAGAGACGGAGCGACGGGAGAGACGGAGCGACGGGAGAGACGGAGCGACGGGAGAGACGGAGCGACGGGGGAGACGGAGCGACGGGGGAGACGGAGCGACGGGAGAGACGGAGCGACGGGAGAGACGGAGCGACGGGGGAGACGGAGCGACGGGAGAGACGGAGCGACGGGGGAGACGGAGCGACCGGGGAAACGGAGCGACGCGGCTTTGTGAAAAGAGATGACGATGACTGGGGAAAAGAATTCCAGAGTGGAATGGTGCGAGGGAAGAAGCAGAAAGTGTTGTGCCCTGCAGTGTGGTGAGTCGGTGGGCGGGTAAATGAGTGGGTAGGTGGGTGAGTGGGTGAGTGGGTGAGTGAGTGTGTAAGTGGATGAGGGGGTGAGTGTGTAAGTGGGTGGGTGAATGAGTGGGTGAGTGGGTGAGTGAGTGTGTAAGTGGGTGAGTGAGTGGGTGAGTAAGAGGGTTGGTGGGCGAGTGGCGTTAGTGGGTGAGTGTGCTGTGGTGACCTGCAGTGTGGTGGTTTGAACGCGGTGCAGGAGGGGAACGCGAGTCACCTTCGCAGAAGCAGCTTGGGGTGGTTGCGGCTCTCGATGTTGCGTGTGATGAGGTCGGAGAGTAGCTGCTTGAGCACGTCGGTCGCGTACTCCATCTTGCCTTGCAACGCCGTGGCGACGAGCGACGCCACGTTGCCGCGATCGCGCATCGAGAATGCGCGCTGAGACTCAAGCGTGCGCACGAACGCCAGCAGGAACACCTTGCTGCCCAGCAGCGTGCCGAAGTGCCGCAGCCCCTTCTCCACGCACTCGTGCCGATTGCCGGGCACCTGGGGACACACGCGCGGGTGAGGGTGGCGGTGTGAACGCACGGACGAGCGCAGATCCCGCCGTCGCGTAGCCCACGCAGACCGCTGGGGTGAGCGCTGATGACGAGCGGCTGCGGAGGCCGGAACGGCACACGTGGGTGTGGTGAGGCCGACACCACGCCCGGCCGTCTTTGTCTCCCCGGTGGGGAGACACCGCACTAGGTACTCGTCGACCTAGGGTAGTCCACTGGTGTCCGTGAGTGGGAATGGAACTCGGGTCGCAGGGTTTGTGGCGTGCTAACCGCTACACCACGACACCAAGAACAGCCGTGATGCACAGCTGTTCTTGAGTGTGGGGTGGGTGTGGGGTGGGTGTGTGGTGGGTGTGGGGTGTGTGGTGGGGTGGGTGTGGGGTGGGTGTGAGGTGGGTGTGAGGTGGGTGCGTGGTGGGTGCGGGGTGGGTGCGGTGTGGGGTGGGTGTGGGGTGGGTGCGTGGTGGGTGCGTGGTGGGTGCGGGGTGGGTGTGCGGTGGGTGTGCGGTGGGTGCGGGGTGGATGTGGGTATGGGGTGGCTGTGGGGGCCGTGCCGGCACCTCGAGCACGGTGAGCACTGGGTGGTTGTCGATGCCGGGGAAGAGCACGCGCAGCGCGTACGTGCGGTAGTCCAGGAAGGGGATCCCCGCGCCGTCCACGTCACTCGTCAGCTCGTTGATGTCGGTCTGCAGCTCCGCAAACGCTGCACCGCCACCGCCGCAAACAGCAACCACGGCCGCAACCGCCGCGTCAACAACAGCAACGGCTGGAGTTTGACAACCGGCACGACGACGACTGTCATCGCCACTAGGCAATGGGAGTAAAAATCGAGGCGATATTTGCGCGAGAGACGAGCCGCCGCCGCGCGGTGCCGGGCGGTCGCTCACCCTCCTTGCACTCGAGCGCCACGCGCGACTCCAGGTTGTCCATCTGCAGCTGCAGGCGCTTGAGCGTGAGGTCGCTCTCGCGCGACTTGCGCTTGTACGCCACGAGCACGCCCACCACGACCAGCAGCAGCAGCCCGCCGCCCGCCGCCAGCCCCACGATGGCAGGCAGCGTGAGCAGGCTGTCGTGCACCAGCCCCACGCGCCCCACCGCCTGCTCCAGCGAGCCCACGCGCACCTGTCCCACGGGTCACGGCGAATGAGTACGATGAGGTTCGTGCGAGTCAGTGGGCAGGCAGCCGTGCGTGAGTTTTTGTGTGGTGATGATGGTGGTGGTGGAGGTGTCGGGTGGTGGTGGTGACGGTGTCGGTGATAGTGATGGAGGTGGTGGTATCAGTAGTGGTGGTGGTGGTGGACGTGGTGGTATCGGTAGTGGTGGTGGTGGTGTCGGTGGTGGTAGTGGTGGAGGTAGTTGTGGCGGTATCGGTAGTGGTGATGGTGCTGTTGGTGGTGGTGGTATCGGTCGTGGTGGTGGTATTGGTGGTGGTATCGGTAGTGGTGGTGAAATCGGTAGTAGTGGTGGTATCGGTAGTGGTGGTGGTGGTAGTGGTGGTGGTATCGGTAGTGGTGGTGGTGGTATTGGTAATAGTGGTGGCAGTGGTGAGCCCTCACAGTCAACATGTGGTGGTATCGGTATTGGTGGTGGTATTGGTGGTGGTATTGGTGGTGGTATTGGTGGTGGTATTGGTGGTGGTATTGGTGGTGGCATTGGTAATAGTGGTGGGCCCTCACAGTCAACATGTGGTGGCCCGACAGGGCCGGGCACTCGCACAGTAGCTGGGTGTCGGACACGGTGACGGCGCATGCCGCGTCCCCCATGAGCACCGTGTAGTTCAGCCGCCCCCCGGCTGGGCCCGGCATCAAGTTCCGGCCCTGAGCGCGCGATGGCAGCACGCACGCGCACACGTAAAACAAAACACACATGTGAAACAACACAAACACGCACGCACGTGCGTGTACGCATCCACGCACGTGCATTGGGCTGGTGACGCGGTGGCCCGGCGGCAGCGCGTTCGCCGCTCGTCGCAGAGGCTCGCGGTTTGAACGCGGCAGGCCACCCTGGTTAATGCCGTGGTGTGTACTGCGGACGTTAAAGATCTCGTGACGCCACCGCAAGAGTTGGCCATCGTGTGCCACCGGCGTCCCCGTCCAAATTTGCCAAATCCCAAAAAACTGCACCGCCAATGACTCCACGGAGATCCCGCACGGCACTTGCCATGTCCCCCCGCGGGCGGCGCCCGTGAGACGGCGGAGGTGTCGCGCTCACCTTGAGGATGATGGGCGAGCCGGGCTTGATGTCCAGGGGGTCGTGACCCAGCGGTTCGAAGGTGGGGCTGGCGTGGTAGTAGAACTCGGAAGCGTTGAAGATGAGCAGCGAGCGCACGTCGTCGAAGATGAACCCCAGCTCGTCGGGGCGCACGGGCGCCAGCATGGGTAGCGACGCAGCCGACGAAGACGACGATGCTGACGACGATGACGACGAGCTTCCATCACCGGTCTCCGCTGGCAGGGGACCAGGGCTGTTGAACTCGATGCCCGGGGCACGGCAAATGAGCGTCGTCTCGTTGAACACGGTGCAAGTCTGTGGGGTTAGGGGTCACTAGTTAGGATAAAGTTCAGACTTGGAGTTAGGTGTTATCCACCCATCCTCGCGTGAACTCCGCGACATTTTAAATCCCCCGGAGCGTTCCCTGTGGAAGAGTACCGATGCAGCAGCTTGGGCAGCATCTTTTATCCTGCCTGGCAGCAAGGGGCGCCTAGAGGGGGGCGTGGGGGGCGTGGGGTGGGCGTGGGGCCGCTCCATTCCGCGTCACCATCTACACAGCGGGGGATCCACGTGCCGCTGCTCCACGACGTTTGCTCGCCTCCCGCACGGAGGAGGAGGAGCGAGGGCCATGGGTGGCGGAGACGGCGGGGGGGAGGGGGTCACGGCGGGGGGGGAGGGGGGGCGGGGTGTGAAGCTTTGCAGCAGAATGCCATCATGTCTCGTGGAAGATCAACAATTACGGGCGCGCGGCGTAGGGGATGATTTATTTATGCACCGTGGGAACGATCAAGCGGGGACGGCGGCGATGAAAATAATTAGGGCGGCTGCAAACGGCGAACACGACCGGCGCGGTCAGACACGCGGTGACGGCACCGCCGCTCCTCGCACCCACCTCCCCACCCCCCCCGCTCCCACCCCCCTACCCCCCCACCCCCGCACCCACCCCCCACCCCCGCCCCCCGCCCACCCGCACGCCTCACAACCTTTCCCTCTCTCTCCAAGGGTTTAATTATTACGCCAAAATGTTTGTTTAACCGTTCACCCGGCGGCGGTGGAGGTAGCGCCAACACAGCCCGGGCCTCCGGGCGGGCACGGTTAACCGTGCCGGCCCGGCAGGGTCCGGCGTCTCCTCCCGGGGGGTTCCCGGCGACGATGCCGGGACCGCCGCCCGCGTCGCGCCGGCTCCGGGCAAAGGTTCCCCCGGCGGTGGTTCACGGCAGAGACGGGCGCCGGCGAAATTGAAAGCAGCCATGAAGGGGAGGGTTAAGGTCGTGGTTTTTGTCGGAGGGGTGAACACTCGCAAGCTGTGCCGTTTACCAACCACGCACACGCACAGTCTGAGCAGACCGCCCCCCGTGTCGCCGACTAAGCAGACCGCTGGGACCAGTGCCGTCAGCGAGCACCTGTTAAGGCCAGACCCTGCGTTGATGTTTACAAACCGTACTGGGTGCTCGTTTGAGGCTGAGTCAGCCTGGGGGAGGGACGGGAGAGGTTCGGATTTCACTTGCCACTGATGTTGGCCGTGAGCGGGAGTGAATCTCTAAGTCCACGCGTGGGATCCAACTGTAATTCAATCAAACTACTTCTCATTTTGCAGAAGAGCAGTCGCCAAAAAACACGCCGGCTCAGTGCGCTAACCACCGTGCCGCCGCTCCGCAAACCGAGCACTTGCCCACCCACGCACGCACGCACGGAGGGACGGGCAGACGGACAGATGCGATGCGGGTGGAGGTTGGGGGGGAGGGTTGAGACAGTAGGGGGCTCATCGGCCTGTCAAGGAAGTTTCCCTGTGCAAACGAGCGGTGTGGGGGGCTGCAGATCCACTCAGCTGAATGGAGGGGGGAAGTCGTCGCCCATCAACTGCACAATTCCTGGCCTCGTGCGCAGCAGCGGTGCTTAGCGGAGGGCTGCGTGAAGCTATCCGAGAGTTTGTTTACCTCCTTGGGGATATGTGTTTGTGTTTACGTGTGTGCATGCGTGTGTGTTTCCACGTGTGTGGTGTGAGTGTGTGTATGTTTAGGTGTGTGTGGTGTGAGTGTGTGTATGTTTATGTGTCTGTGTGTGTGTATCTGCATGCGGTGTGAGTGTGTGTAGCGGTTAGCTCTATGCATCACTACGAACCCGACGACTCTAGTTCGATTCCCGCTCACGGCCAACACCAGTGACGATTATCTCAACCGATCCTGAGCCTCCCCTAGGTCGACTCAGCCTCAAATGAGTAGCCAGTGCGGCGTGCAAACATCGCCACTGGGGAGACAAAGGTGGTCGGGCGTGGTGCTGGCCACCCACCCCCTCGTGTACCGTTCATAGGTGCTCGCTAACAGCACTTGCCCCTACAGTCTGTTAAGGCTATACGAGGATCTTTATCTGTGTGTAGAGAGAATGTGGTGCGCGTGTCGGAGTCACGGTCCAAAGTTGCCAAACTCCGTGAGTGACATCGCAAATGACTCCACTGGGTGAGAGCGAGCGGCGACCACGGCCCCGACTGGCGGACACGACCCACGTGCAGGCCGGAGCGGCGCTCGTTCACCTCGTGGCCACACAGCGGCAGCTGCCACGGGGGGTTCTCCTGGGCGAGACTACCGCTCGGCGCCTCGACATGCACCGATGGGGGAAGGCGCGATGTCCATATCAAGCAATGGTGGTGATGGTGGTGATGATGGTGGTGATGTTGATGTGATGATGGTGGTGATGGTGATGATGGTGGTGATGATGGTGGTGATGGTGGTGGTGATGATGGTGGTGATGATGGTGGTGATGTGATGGTGGTGATGGTGATGATGGTGATGATGGTGGTGATGGTGGTGATGATGGTGGTGATGATGGTGATGATGGTGGTGATGATGGTGGTGATGTTGATGTGATGATGATGGTGGTGATGTTGATGTGATGATGGTGGTGATGGTGATGATGGTGGTGATGATGGTGGTGATGTTGATGTGATGATGATGGTGGTGATGTTGATGTGATGATGGTGGTGATGGTGATGATGGTGGTGATGATGGTGGTGATGTGATGGTGGTGATGGTGATGATGGTGATGATGGTGGTGATGGTGGTGATGATGGTGGTGATGATGGTGATGATGATGATGGTGGTGATGATGGTGGTGATGATGGTGATGATGATGATGGTGATGGTGGTGATGTTGATGTGATGGTGGTGATGTGATGGTGGTGATGGTGATGATGGTGGTGATGGTGATGGTGGTGATGTTGATGTGATGGTGATGATGATGGTGGTGATGGTGGTGATGATCGTGATGATGATGGTGGTGATGTTGATGTGATGGTGGTGATGATGGTGGTGATGGTGATGATGATGGTGGTGATGGTGCTGATGGTGATGATGGTGGTGATGGTGATGTGACGGTGGTGATGATGGTGATGATGATGGTGGTGATGATGGTGGTGATGGTGATGGTGGTGATGTGATGATGGTGAGAGGCAGCAGCACTCACGTCGACGCTCTCCACCCCCTTGTACTTGGCCCTCATCTTGGGCTCCTGGACCGTGCCCAAGTTACTGCCCGTGACCGTGAGCAGCGTTCCTCCACTGCGCGCACACACACAAAGACAAAGATCCCCCATGTAGACATAACAGACTGTAGGGGCAAGTGCTGTTAGCGAGCACCTATGAAGGCCGGTGCGAGGGGGTGGCCGGCCGCCTTTATCTCCACACAAGACACACACACACACGCGCGCACACTAACGCATTACAAACACTGGCGATCGGTGGTGGTGTCTCGACGAGGTTACGCCAGGCTAGGTGCACTTTGAAGCCGTGTCAAGTGGGACGGGGATGGGTTGAACGAGTTCACGCTCGGAGCCGCCGCCCTCATTTTGCTCGAGCCTCTCGCGGCGTTCACCGTTCACGCCCGGCGCCCGCCGCTCCACTGCTGGATGAAGGCCCCCCCCCCCCGCCCCCCCCCCCGCCCCCCCCCCCCCGCTGTGTAATGATGATACGCTGCCGCCTTCCCACATTAAATTATACACATCCTGTCAGCCACACGGCCTTCCGGCAGTGCATCATTTCAGCAGTATTGGTTCAACGCAATATTCAGTACCCCAATGGCAGAGTGAGGCAAGGACCATCGACACTCCGGTGATTGTTTGACCATACTTCACCACGCTGGTCAGTGGCAGTAAATACAACTCGGGTCGCCGGGTTCGTAGCGCACCGAGCCAACCGCTGTGCCTGCCGTTCCCACCGCGTGCATCTAATGGAGGCGCGTGTGAGTGCGTATGTGTACGTGTGCTCAAATAAACAGACGGCTGTCCGAGATTCCATCGAATGAGTTCTCCCCATCTCATTTTCAGTGTGGGATCGAGCGTTTTGGCCCTGTGTGCGCGCGTGCGTGTGCGTACTGCGTGATGGTCCACTCGGGCTCGATGCGCGTCACGACGGGGTCCTCGGTGTACTCGTAGCGGAGGGCGCTGCTCAGCTCGGCGCCGTCCAGAGACACGGAGACGGCGACGAAGTCGGGCCCGCGGGGCGCCCACGCGGACGTGCACACGATCTCGCCCGCACTCCGACTGCCGCACGCAGACGCAGACGCACGCGCGGACGCAGATACAGACAGAAACACAGCCGCACACATTCACAAACAGACACAAACACAAACGCGCGCACACAGAGACCGAGTTCAAAGTTCATGACCTCTCTATTCACACCGAGCAGAGTGGCGCTGACGAGAGCTACTGGCGAGCACCTGTTGCTCCGAGAATGGCGCTACATGCGGGCCAGCGAGGCCGATAGTTCCGCGAGAATCGAACCCGGGTCGGCGCTCGCGGTCCCTGTCGGCGAGCGGCGTCGTGTCAGAACCGAGCGGGAGGGGGCGACGCTCCCCGGCGCTCGCCGTCGGGTCGACGGATCGGCACGGCATCCTCGTTGTTCCAGCGGCGTGGGGAGCGTGCCGTCCGGCGGCCCCGTGCGTCGGTGGCAGCGCCGATGTTTTCGCGCTGCTCTTTTTTTAACCCCAGTCCCCAATTAGTCCACGTTTGAAAAATGGACTTTGGCAGCTGTTACGGTTAATTACGGCGAAGGGCTCGGCGCACTAATCAAATGGAAAAATCACACCTGGAGAGCAATTACCGCCACAGCGGTCACCGCGCACCAGTGGAAAGGCCGAGCGATCTGCTCCGGGCGACCGAGACTAACAAGAGCCGGAGCGTTGCGGCGTCGCGTCCCGCCGGCACGGCCGTAATTGCCGAGCGGTAAACGCTCCGCCAGGCCTGGGCAGAGTGCGCCGCGGCACTCGGCGACCCCCCGCTGCGCGTCGTCCTCGGAAGCTGGCGGCACGGCCGTGAAAGTCGAGGCAGAGGTCGCGGGGGGCAAGGGTCACGGGGCGGGGGGTCACCGAGGCAGGAAGTGGCGGGGCCAGAATTTGTGGGACCAAAGGTCACGTGGCCAGAGGTAGGGGTAAAAAGCGACGAGGTCAGAGTTCACGGGACCGCCAATCTTCAGAGTGGAGGTCGCCGGTCAAAAGGGAAGCTGCCGGCCGCTCCGGTGGCGAGTGGCGCGGCGACCACCGGCGGGGTGCTCGGCACGGCGGATCGGGGGTGGCGTCGCTCACCGTGGAGACGCTGTAGCCAAGGGGCCTGGTTCGGGAGACCCCGCGTGTAATCCGGCTAATCCGGCTAAGGCTGTCGACTCATTTCACGCGAAAAACCGATTTGACCACGGGCGGCAACAGCGGCGACGCTCACGCTCCCTCCCGTCTCCACGACGACGCCCCGATCGATCCGGCGGTGCCGTCCTCGCCGCCGTCACCTGCGCAGCACGCAGCTCTCGTTGCCCAGCGCCACCCGCACCGCGCTGCCAGCGTCCAGGTGCACTCCGTGGAGGGAGACGCGCGTGCCGCCCGACACGGGGCCGCGCGCCGGCGCCACCGTGCGCACCGCGGGTTGCTGGGGGGGGGGGGGGGTGGGGGGGGTGGCAGAGGGGCACACACACAAAGACAAAGATAACCAGTGTAGTCTTGGTGGGGCAAGTGCTGTTAGCGAGCAGCACCTATGAAGGTCGACACAGCACACGAGGAGGGGGTGGGTGCACAGCACCACGCAGCGTGCCAACCGCTGCACCGCTGCTCCCCATGCAGGAACACGATACACCACGACGTGGAGTTACACAGCGTGCAAATGCAACCGCTTGTCAACATATCGTAGAGAAAGAGTCAGGTGTTTTTATTTTATAGGTCTATGGCTCTGTATGTCCATTCGTGGGAGTCAATGGGACTCTTTGAGAGTCTATGGGTCTCTGCGTGGATGTATGGATCTCTGTGTGAGTCGATGGGTCTCTGCGTGGATGTATGGATCTCTGTGTGAGTCGATGGGTCTCTGAGTGAGTCTATGGGTCTCTGTGTGATTCTATGGGTCTCCGTGTAAGTCTATGGGTCTCTGTGTGAGTCTATGGGTCTCTGTATGAGTCTATGGGTCTCTGTGTGAGTCTATGGGTCTCTATGAGAGTCCATGGGTCTCTGCGTGGGTGTATGGGTCTCCGTGTGAGTCTATGGGCCTCTATGAGAGTCCATGGGTCTCTGCGTGGGTGTATGGGTCTCCGTGTGAGTCTATGGGCCTCTATGAGAGTATATGGGTCTCTGTGTGGGTGTATGGGTCTCTGTGTGAGGGAAGCAGTTGGTCACAGGCAGAGGAGAGGAGGAAGGTCTGGAGCCAGAACTTGACCAGGGGGCAGGGAGCTGACAGCACGGATGGCCGCGGGAAGGGAGTTCCAGACTGTGGGGTCAGCAAAGGAGAATGAGCGACCCCCCACAGAGCGAAGGTTGACCAGGGGCTTCCACTAAGAGCCTTGGTTACTGGAGCAGAGTGAGATGAGAGATGAGAGGTAGGAGAGTGCGTGGAGGGGAGCAGAGAGAGATGAGAATGGAGAGGTCGGTGCAAAAGGGTCCGTGGAGGATCTGAGACGCTCCTGCGAGAGAGACGACAGCTGAAGGAGGTGCGCAGGGTGAGCCAGCGCGACCGATGGCACCTGCCAGCACAAGCCGCTCCGCTGCGATTGTGAAATATTTATACGTGGCGGTTTAACCGAAGACATTACCTGCATGCCGTTATTGATTTCAGTTTTTATAAAAATCCATGCCTGTATTTAATCCCGTGCCCATTGACGTTGGCGTTATTGCCATCGATCGAGGTTGTGACGCGCGTAGATCACGCGTCCTTGCCTTACCCGCCGCCTTCGCACCCACGCTCCACCACCTCTCCGTCTCCCTTCGCACCCGGCCCACGTCCCCCCCCCCCCCGCTTCCACCGCCCTTCGACCCCAACATCCATCACTCATCACCTCTCCCCCACCAGCCACGGGGTCCGGAAAATCCGTGCGCACGCGTGGCACCGCACCCTACATACGTGGTGCCGTGTGACGTGCGGTGTGCGTGCGTGCGGGACATACCACGAAGGTGTAGACCTGCTTGGACAGAGCCATGTACTGCGCCACGCACTCCTCCACGCAGATGTGCGCGTGCCCGCGAACCTGGTGCCGCCCGTCGGCGCGTGCCATCCGGCACACGATCCTGCGTGGTGGCACAAGCTCCGGTGAGAACGCGCCTCGCGGATCGTCGTCGATGCGACATCGTCGTCATCGTAGTCAAGGTCTCATCATCGTCATCGTCGTCATCGTAGTCAAGGTCTCATCATTGTCATCGTCTTCATCGTAGTCAAGGTCTCATTATCGTCGAGGCGCCTCGATCCCGACGCTCGCGACGGTACCCAAGCGCGCGAGATTCGCGAGCTCACGCTCTAGGCACGTGGATCGAAACATCGGACGCCGTGCCGAACGACGCGGAGTGGCACGTCGCGAGCGCGCAGCGGAGAGGCGGCGGCTCCAGGCTCTCCTGTTGAGTTCGCGTGGCGGGGCGCGGACTCAGGAGACCAGCGTCAAGTCTCGTCCGCGCGATCGCCCTGGGGGGCGTCAGTCCGCCTGTGGGCGAGCGGAGATCGCCGCTCCGCGCGCGATCCCAATTGAGCGGCTTGCCGTGCAATCTTCGCATTCGGCAAATTTGGGCTCTCAACCGATTAAAAACTTCAAACTATTTGAGTGGAATGTGGGTAAAGCGAATAATACATTAATAAGAATCCGTCCAGACTGTGCAGCGACGGCTGTCACCGCAAGGGAGCGTCTCTCACCGCAGGAGAAAGGGCAAGGAGCTGAAGGTGGGGGGGGGGGGGGTGGACCTTTGCCTTGCGGTCCCGCGGCACCACCATCCCCTCTCCCGCTATTAGAGCCACTGAGTGGTTGCCGCTCGAGAGAGAGAGACGACACTCTGAGCCAGCGTGGCTCGTCTCTTCACAGCCATGCAGAGCCACTGGTGGTGGGAATTCGACATTCCTATGGAAGGGCCGAGTCTCTCCGCCCACAGGGTGATGCTGATTTTTATCGCCCCGGAGAGATGATGAGCTGAGTGAAATCCCCTCCTCCCCTCCCCCCCAGTCAGGATGTGAACTCACAACCATCAGATTGCGAGCCTGCCCACAGGATTCACGACGCAGGGTGAGTGGGTGAGTAGTGAATGTTAGCACCCCTATATTGTTGCAGGCGTGACGTGACCCCATTACTCTACACGTGGTTATACCCTACTTCAAGTCGAGTAATATCATTACGTGCTCATCATTACAGCACCAGTGGATAGATAATGGGTGATGGTGATGATGAATGTAGTCTCCTATCTCATCAGATATTTGAAGAGAAGCCGGGTTGAGCCTGGTTAGTACGTGGGTGGGACACTACCTGGAAGCACCCAGAGCTGTAGCATTGGGCTGCGAGGTCGCTATAAGATGGTAGTACAGCAATGGATTATTGAATCTATCTGTGCGGAGCTCTGAGCGTCTCCCCACCCCCCCTGCTGGGTTGTCTCCGGGGTCTCCGGTTTTTCCCTTCCACGCGGAGTCAAATATTCCAGTGAAGTAGGAGCAGGACCCTCCTGAAGGCGAGTCTTGAGACTCGGTTAAGCTGTCCTGGATAAATAGCGGGCAATTATTGCCCTTTAGATAACACATTATAATTGTTATTGTTTACATCTATGAGACAGATGAGTGCATTTAAGAATGGGGGAATACATCTGTGCGTATCTGTTTCAAAGAACATTAAAATCGCACACATATCAACACTGGCCATAAATAAAAGATGCTCGGAGACTCTGAGACGTAAACTGAAAGCTAAGCAGCTAAATAATGTAATAAGCTGTCCGCGGGAAGACTTCAAAACGAGGGGGGGGGGCCCAGACATCGGTGCAAACTCTGCACAAGAGCCCAGCACACGTCAAGGTTCGAGTGAGTGAGCTGGTGAGCTGGTGATCTGGTCCAGTTAGTGAGCTGGTGAGTGAGTAAGCTGGTCGATGGAGTGAGCTGGTAAGTCAGTGAGCTGGTGAGTCAGTGAGTGAGTGAGTGAGCTGGTGAGCGAGTTAGCTGGTGAGTGAGTGAGTGAGCTGGTGAGTGAGTGAGCTGGTGAGTAAGTGAGTGAGCTGGTGAGTGAGTGAGTGAGCTGATGAGTGAGTGAGCTGGTGAGCCGGTGAGTGAGCTGGTGAATTAGTAAGCTGGTGAGTGGGTGAGCTGGTGAGTGAGTAAGCTGGTGAGTCAGTGACTGAGCTGTTGAGTGAATGAGCTGGTGAGTGAGTGAGTGAGCTGGTGAGTGAGTCAGCTGGTGAGTGAGTGAGCTGGTGAGTGAGTGAGTGAGCTGGTGAGTGAGTGAGCTGGTGAGTAAGTGAGTGAGTGAGCTGATGAGTGAGTGAGCTGGTGAGCGGTGAGTGAGTGAGCTGGTGAATTAATAAGCTGGTGAGTGAGTAAGCTGGTGAGCTGGTGAGTGAATGAGCTGGTGAGTGAGTGAGCTGGTGAGTGAATGAGCTGGTGAGTGAGTGAGTGAGTGAGCTGGTGAGTGAGTGAGCTGGTGAATGAGTGAGCTGGTGAGTGAGCTGGTGAGCTGGTGAGTGAGTAAGCTGGTGAGTCAGCGAGCTGTTTAGGAAGCTAGTGATCTGTTGGGTGGGTGGGTGAGTAGGTCAGTTAGCGAGCTGCCGGGACTGAGTGTAAGGCGAGAGAGTGAACTGTGGGGTAGGTGAGTTAGTATCCTGTCGGGTAGGTACGTGGGCAGCTGAGCCATGAACAGGTGGGCAGGGGAACTCGTGAGTCATTGAGTAGCTGAAAAGATGGGCAGGTGAGTCAGTGAGCAGGTAAGTGAGCGATCATGTGGCTAGGCCACATTGGTCTCCAGCCCGCTAAAAGGGGCGTCAAAACATTTGCATCGGTGTGCATGCTTCTGTGTGCTGTGCACAAAATGCAGCACGTGCACACAAAGACAACAATCCCCGTGTAGCCTACACACGCTGGTGGGGCAAGAGCTGTTGGCGAGCACCGATGAGTCCCCTTTTCTCTCCCGAGCACTATTGTTTAACACACCAAACCAGGAAATCATTCAAGGCTGAGTCGACCTAGGGGAGGCTGAGGACCGATTCACATAATTGTCACTGGCCGTGAGCGGGAATCGAACTGGGATTGCCGGGTTCGTAGCGCATCGCGCTAACCGCCGCTCCCCTACGCACAGACGCACACACGCACACACGCACACAGACACACACACACAGACACGCACACAGACGCACAGACACGCGTGTGTGCGTGCGGGAACAATGATCCGTTTGGAGCCCGCACCCCTGGCGGCAGGGGGGGCGCTTTGTTCAGAGAGTTCAGCCGAGTGTTTCGAGGAGCGAAGTGAGAGCGGCGAGGGGTGGACGAGCGTGGACGAGCGTGGACGAGCGTGGAAGGGGGTGGAGGGGAGGGGGATACGAGGGGGGGGGACCCGAGGGGGGTCCCGAGGTGGGGAACATGACCTTTCCCGGCGAATATCGGATTTCGGAACGATTACACCGCGCCTCGCCGGGGCAGCGCGCCGCCGCCCACAGCGGAATGAAGAAGACGACGCCGGACACGGCCCACTTATCGATTTCCGCGAGCGGCGAATTATCATCAGGCCGGTCGAACGGACAGCAGCTGACACTCTATTGTGACCGCGTGGGGATCGAGGGTAAGTAAAAGCGGCCATTAACGCGCCGCACATCTTCCGCTGCTGTTACGACGCAGCCGACGCCGATTGCGGTTTGCGTCACTTTGTGTGCGCACGTAAACGTCACCGTCGTTTGAGTTCAGCGTCCGCGGGAAGTGCGCCCAGGTCGAATCGCCACTCTTGGTTTTGTTTGGCCGTGGAGCGATTCGTAACGACGCCGCCGCCGCAAAAAATGAAAGCCTCGGTTGGGTTTTTTTTTCATCTTCTAAATCAATTTACGAACTCGGAAGGAGAACTGCGGGTGGGATATTGAGTCAAAATATTGCGTCCAAACAGGCAGAGCGGGTTTTGGTTTATTGGATTAAATTGCACCGCTGCCTTCAATTAGATCCTCCGTGTCACGGCGAGTTCACTGGGAAAAGTGCTCTCACACGCACAGAGACAAAGATCCCCCGCATAGCCTTTAACACGCTGTTGGGGAAAGTGTAGTTAGAGAGTGCCTATTAAGGCCAGCACAGCACACGAGAACGTGGGTAGCCGCACCACATCCGGCTGTCTTTGTCTCCCCAGTGCTGAAATGCTGATGTCTTTCAGATACTAATTTTAGGCTGAGTAAACCTAGGGAAGGCGCAGCACTGGTACGAAAATTTGTAACCGACGTTGGCCATGAGCGGGAATCGAACTGGGGTACACTGCGCCAACGCTACCCGCGCACACGTACACACGCGTACACGCACACACACACACGCACATAGACACACACACGTACACACGCGTACACGTACACACACACACGCGCACATACACACACACACACTTGCACACGCAAAGCAAACACAAAGATCCCCCCTCGAGCTTGAACATGCTGTTAGCGGGCACCTATGAAGGCCAGCATGTCACACACGCATGCGCACACACACACACACGTACACACGCGTACATACACACACACACGTACACACGTGTACATACACACACACACGTGCACACGCACACACACACGCGCGCACACGCACACACACACGTACACACGCGTACATACACACACACACGTACACACGCGTACACACACACACACACGTGCACACGCACAAACACGCACACACACACGCGCGCACACACGTACACGCGCGCACATGCACACGTACTGCTCTGCGGGGATGTAGAGGTCCCGCAGCGGCTGGCAGGCCACCCCTGCCACCATCACCATGCCGTGGCGGCCGATCTCCGAGAAGCTCAGGCCCAGGTTCTCCCCACGGATCGTCACCAGCGTGCCGCCCTCGCGCGGCCCTGTCAGAGGGCTCACCTGGGGACGCACGAGCGCACGGGCAATCGCGGGTAACCACGGGTACGGGCAGGTGAGAGGTGCACCAGCTCACTAACTGGACCAGAGGTTACCACGGCGACAGGTACGCACGGATCACCGGTACGCACGAGTACGCGCTAAACGCAGGTCGGAGGATCGCTTACGTACACGCGAATATCACGGCAAAGCACAGAAAGGTTTGCATGCGAGTTAGAACAGGCAAGCACGGGTCAACACGGTCACGTACACACGGGCGGACACGTGTAACACAGAAGCACACGAAAAAATAGACACGGAAAGACGGACACACAGACACACGCAGCTTTGCACCAACTCCTCACGGCATGCACGCCAAGTGCATTACCCACCGGCGCGCCCAGCCCCCCACTCCCTGCCCCCCACTCCCTGCCCCCCACTCCCTGCCCCCCACTCCCTGCCCCCCTCGCCCTGCCCCCCACTCCCTGCCCCCCTCGCCCTGCCCCCCTCGCCCTGCCACCCTCGCCCTGCCCCCCACTCCCTGCCCCCCACTCCCTGCCCCCCTCGCCCTGCCCCCCTCGCCCTGCCCCCCTCGCCCTGCCCCCCTCGCCCTGCCCCCCTCGCCCTGCCCCCCTCGCCCTGCCCCCCACTCCCTGCCCCCCTCGCCCTGCCCCCCACTCCCTGCCCCCCTCCCCCTGCCCCCCTCTCCCTGCCCCCCACTCCCTGCCCCCCACTCCCTGCCCCCCTCTCCCTGCCCCCCACTCCCTGCCCCCCTCACCCTGCCCCCCACTCCCTGCCCCCCTCGCCCTGCCCCCCCTCGCCCTGCCCCCCTCGCCCTGCCCCCCTCACCCTGCCCCCCACTCCCTGCCCCCCTCACCCTGCCCCCCACTCCCTGCCCCCCACTCCCTGCCCCCCACTCCCTGCCCCCCTCTCCCTGCCCCCCACTCCCTGCCCCCCACTCCCTGCCCCCCTCGCCCTGCCCCCCACTCCCTGCCGCCCTCGCCCTGCCCCCCACTCCCTGCCCCCCTCACCCTGCCCCCCACTCCCTGCCCCCCTCACCCTGCCCCCCACTCCCTGCCCCCCTCGCCCTGCCCCCCTCGCCCTGCCCCCCACTCCCTGCCCCCCTCGCCCTGCCCCCCACTCCCTGCCCCCCTCGCCCTGCCCCCCACTCCCTGCCCCCCTCGCCCTGCCCCCCTCGCCCTGCCCCCCACTCCCTGCCCCCCTCGCCCTGCCCCCCTCGCCCTGCCCCCCTCGCCCTGCCCCCCTCGCCCTGCCCCCCACTCCCTGCCCCCCTCGCCCTGCCCCCCCTCGCCCTGCCCCCCTCGCCCTGCCCCCCTCGCCCTGCCCCCCTCGCCCTGCCCCCCTCGCCCTGCCCCCCTCGCCCTGCCCCCCACTCCCTGCCCCCCACTCCCTGCCCCCCACTCCCTGCCCTCCACTCCCTGCCCCCCACTCCCTGCCCCCCTCACCCTGCCCCCCACTCCCTGCCGCCCTCGCCCTGCCCCCCCACTCTCTGCCCCCCTCACCCTGCCCCCCTCTCCCTGCCCCCCTTACCCTGCCCCCACTCCCTGCCCCCCTCACCCTGCCCCCCTCGCCCTGCCCCCCACTCCCTGCCCCCCCCCTCCTACTCAGCGTTGCCAACTCTGTGGTTTTTGTCTTGAGGTTTTGTGTCGCGACAAAAAACCATGAGAGGAGCCGAGCGCCTCCTTGGCAGGAGGTCGCAACGCGGGGCTGGGAGCGTGCCCGGCGCCGCGCCAGGGACCCTCTATCGCCGCAAAATGTTTTCAAATTGATCAAAAATGGGCGTGCGATTGAACGCCGTGTCCGCGGCGGGGAGCGCCGAGCAACGCCGCTCCGCTCCACTACTTTGTGACCGGCCGTGCCCGATCTTCTCCCGGCAGCCTCGCGAGGTTAACGTGGCAGCCGCTCGAGATTGGATTGACGGCTTTCCGCGCGAAGGAGTTGGCAGCGCCGGCTCCCCCCGCTCGCGATGTCGCGCCGCCGCAATTTTCATTTCATGCAATCTCAGTCCGCCGGCCGCTCGGTCGGTCGGCTCCGTGCGGTGCGAAACAACTTCGATGTACGCAGAGCGGGCCAGTCGCGGGCCGCTCCCCCCCCCTCCGGCCATACGTCTCGTTATTTCTGCGTTTCGGCGCCTGTTTGCCGCTTACGGTAACGAGACCTGCGGCGCGGCGAGCGATGCGAGAGGCCGCGGGCGGCTCGGCCCGCACGCCGCGAGGGCTCCGGGTCAACGTACTTATATATATTTGCGTGCGCGTGGTTTTTGTGAGCGGCCGTTGACATGAATAAATCACGAGGCCTCTCGCGGGGGGACACAGGGCGGGGGGAGGGGCGGGAGGGGCCGGGGACTCGGTGATGAACCGGCGCTGCCGGCCGGGGCTTGGGTTCTGCAGCTCTCGCCGTTAATCGTGTCGGTCACGATCTATCCACTGCTGGATAGAGGCCTCCGCGAGCCTTCGCAGTGCCCCTCCACTCTGCCAACCTGCGTGTGCGTGCGTTCTCGACTCCGCGCGCTCCTCGCTCGGCCCCGCGCTGTCACTCCCGGCAGGCGCCTCTCCGCGCACCGCTGCTCTCTCGCCGAGAATCCGCGCCGCTAATTGTGCGGCAATTTAATTAATTAATTACACATTTACACCGCTAACAACAATAAACCGGTGCCGTTTAAACCGTAGCTTCCTGTAATCATGGCGAGAATCGATACTGAAAGAAGCCAATTATGAGCAGAGCCCTAATTGGATGAGCTCAAGGGTAGATTCCACGCACCTCACTCGAGCGGCGAGTGTCGTGCGTGCCTGTGTGTCCGTGCACCGCGAACTTGGCAGAGACCCGAGTTCGATACCCGCTCACGGTGGTCTGGGGCCTCCCGTAGGTCG
This sequence comes from Lethenteron reissneri, assembly GCF_015708825.2. NCBI lineage: Eukaryota > Metazoa > Chordata > Hyperoartia > Petromyzontiformes > Petromyzontidae > Lethenteron > Lethenteron reissneri. The sequence goes on along the minus strand of NC_083808.1, from coordinate 32,122 downwards.
ACTCAACCCTAAGCGAGCACGCGGTGCAGCATTAAAACAAACATCGGCTCTGAGGTGTGCCGTGCCGGCCGTCGCAGACGCTTGCTGACGGCGCTCGCCCCGACGGTCTGCGGACGCTACGCGGGGGATGTCTGTCCAGGCTCGGCCCTCTGCTGCAAGCCCTCGGACTCAGAGCGCTCCTCTCGACTCGGAGCGCTGCTCCCAACTAGGAGGGCCTCGCGGCTCTGCTGTTCGGCTCCCCGACGGCGGGTTTCCGGGTCGTGCCCATTGTGTTGTTGTCTTTTTTAATTCAAATATCTCACTCGGATAACACCTCGAGATGGTCTAGCAGCTCACTTGCGTAGCAAGCTTGTAATGGAACCCAATCCCGCACACGCCCCGTACAGTCTTCAAGTGTCGGGGCTTTTAGCGAGCAACAGCACCTATGAAGGGCAGTACGGCACACGAGGGGTGGGTGGCCAGCACCACGCCCGGCCGCCTTTGTATCCCTCACTTCCCGTGCCCTCACTGCCCTTCCATTGGCAACAAACCCTGCCAAGCCCACCCCCTATCCCCCCCCGGCCCACATCCCCCCACTCCACCCCACCCCCCCCCCCAAAATCTTCTGAATTCCACGGGAAACATTAATAAGACCTGCGTGGGTAATGTCCCCCCCCTAATGTCCGTAATGACGGCGTTTAAAAAACAACAAGACCCAGAAGGAGTCATTGCACAACGCCGTCCGCTGGCACCACGCACCCCAATCTCGGCTTTCTATCAACATAATTAAACATTTAAAACATTATAAAATGTTTACGCGATGAAAACAGACACGCACGCAAGGACGGCACGAGTTCCATTCGGTCACCAAGTGTTCCTTTCTCTACCGCTGCTGCCCGCAATTCGATTCTAATCAACATCAACAGCAGCAGCATCGTAATCGTCATGATCAGCAGCAGCACAGGCAGCGTCGCACGCGAATGCTTGCAGAGGGTGGAGGGGGAGACGCGAGGCGACCGAGTGGGAACCGGCATGCACGCCCTCGATCGCTGGCACCACGCACAGCCGACATTCATTGCCTAAGAGCACAGAGGGGGGAAGAGAGAGGGGGAGAGGGCCACCCACCCCCCGCCGTGCCTCCACCCCAACGTCACCGCAAGCCCCGGCCGTCGACGCGGCTCAAGTCGCGCAAGGAGGCACGCTCCCTGAACCGACGTGGCGCCCACAGCAACGGGGAGATGGGGGTTCAACCGAAATGGGCAACGTCTGTCGCTCTGCGACTCGCAGATGTCAGTGAGGCGGCCGTCTCAGAGACGCTTTCCTCTCCTCCAATCCGCTTTGTTCTCTGCCTGGGTCAGGTCGCGGACCTTCAGTAAAAACAAACTTTTTGGTGAATTACTTGATATCTGTCGAACGTCAACACGATTGGCTGCTATTATGTGCATCTCCCGTTCACGGCCTTGAGCCAGCCGGACAAACACGAAACATCAAGCCATGCACCGGGGTTGTTGACGACGATGACGATGACAATGATGAAATGAAATATGTAAAAAATTAATCGATGGTTGCAAATGACGCCTGTGAAAACAAACATCTGTCACGGAATCGACCGGGGTAATGCGGCGACATTAGCGATCGTGACAATGGCAATCGCTATCCAGGTCATCGGGGGGCGGGGGGGTGCCAGGACGTCCCCCCCCTCCCCCACCACAATTTGTTTCGCTGGGGGGGACGAGCAGTCATCGTTTTTGACAAATAGATTTTTTTTTTCAACCCGGCCGCACGCCTCTGCGACGGGGGCCGCGCCGTCTCCTGCGGCGTGCCAGGGTGCCGGCGCTCTCTCCATGCTGCCAGATGAGCCTCAAGGATGGCTCCGGCAGCACGCAGAGTCTGCACGGCCGCTGCTCCTTCACAGCGGCGGCAGCGGCGCAGGAAGCCACCACTCCCACCGCCGTGGCTATGCAGTTCCACGTGGCTGCCTGTCACCTGGCGCTGTGGAGGCAGCAGCGAGGGTTGGTGGATCACCGCACACGGATGTTGTGAAACCCACATTCCCGCGGGCGGGCGTCGAGGAGGAATCGTACCCTGGCTCTGCCGGGAGAAGGCGGTACGGCAAAAATGTGGAGTCCACCTGTTACGCCTGTACGAGGACGACGGTGCGGACGATGATCTCTTCCCAGAAGGTGGAGACTCCAAAACAAACCAGCAAGCAGCAAGAAGCCGACTGGCGTCTGGGCAATCGCCGTCAACCCCCGCTTCCTGCTCTCGAAGACGGACGACCCCACAGTGGCAGGCGCGGGCAGGCGCCTCAGTGTCGTAAAGTGGGCCCTGCTGCTGGGGACCGGAGGATTAATTATTCACGGGCGGCGCTCGGCGCTCGTGCGCCTGGGGCCGCGCGGTGGCGAGGAAGTGGGGAGGAATAAATATTAAAAAGCGCTGGCTCGGCGCGTCGCCCGCGGGGGGCCCGCCGCGTGGCGCCCGTGGGGGGCACGCCGCGTGGCGCCCGCTGGCACAAATGTCAGCGAGCGACGCGCGGCCACGCACGTGCACCATCCGTTTGGCCGGCTGAGGCAGCGCCAGCACTAGCGGCGTCGGTGACGAAGTTGCGGCATTGATGGCGGTGGCGGCGGTGCTGACGGCGGCGGTGGAGGCGGCGGTTCGAGATCGGTTGTCGAGGGCGAGCGACAATGGCCGGGCTGCATCGCGCGATCGTGAGAAACGGCAATGGCTCGGGGAGGCCTTCGTCCAGCAGCGGATTGAACATGGCTGCTGCCGGTGGCCCCGTTGCGGGAGTTGTGTGGGGGGGGGGGTGCGGAGGGCCTGCACCCCCGGCCCCAGGAGGGCGGCTCCGGCCCACACGCGCGTAGCAGCCCCCCGTCCCCCGCCCCCCGCCCCACGCCGCCGCGCCGTGAGCGCACAGACGAGGGAGAGGCGCGTGGACACGGCCAGCAGCTGCGCCGCGTCCGCCCCCGAATCGTTCACGTTGTCGCCGGCTGCCGTCATGACAGAGAGCGGGGGGCGGGGCGAGACGGTGGGGCGGGGGGAAGGGGGGGCTGTCCGGTTGCCCTAACATTAGTAGCCCCTGGGGCTTAATTCCTCACCGTATATTTATCCGCGTGGTCGGTCGGCGAGCGGCAGAATGGATTGCGCAGTGGGAGTCGTGCCGGTTTGCTTGCGGCCTGCGCGAGCGCACTCTCCTCTCGTGACGATGACGACCATCGTGGCGACGGTGACGACAGTTGATGGGCTTGATGAGAACCAACTTGAGCCGGCGGCTCGTGGGGCGTGCGGTGTGCCGGGTTCCGATGCGACCGAAGGAAGCGTCACGCAAGTACAATTTTGCGCGTGGAGCGACGTGGGCACCGCGACGGCAGGGTGAGCAGTGGGCACTCGATGCCCGCCGGCGTGGGTACCAGGGTGCAATCGGAGGAGGACCTCCGGAACGGCTCTACGACATCCGCTTCCGCGGGGTCGTTTCTGCTCGGGGGGAGGGGCGGGGCGACGTCGCGCCGCGCGCTTCCAAGCGCGACTTCCCACTCCGTGATACGAATCAAAGAAAACGATGAGAGGCGGCGCGAAAGCCCGCGGCGCTAACCGGCAGCGCGCTGCGCAACGGCCGAACAATCCGCGTCGTTAGCGCCTCCCGGTTTATCAATAATTCACTCGCTTAACCCGGCAAGAGCCGGCGAACGGCGCTCATCACGCAAATGAGCGACGGCCAGCTGGCAAGACGCGTCGTGCGCGAGCCGCGACGGCGGCTCCAGCCGCGGCAACGCCGCGCGGCGCTGGCACGCGGACCGCAGCTGGGCCCTCGATGTGCACTCTCGACCACTCGCCCGCCCGTCTGCCCACCCCCTCGAGTTTGTAAGAGCCGGCAACGCCCGTGCATGGACGCGCGCGTGCACGAGTGGCCGCAGAGTGCCGTTGCTCCGAGACTGGAGCACGGAGCGCGGAGCGCGGAGCACGGAGCCGGAGTCGGCGACGTGGGGCGTGCAAGGGGGTGGGCTCGTGGCGTGCGGTTAAGTGCTGCCGCCGAACCGCGGCGACCGCACGACCGGTCTGAGTGCGCGGTGGTGCGCGGTTTATGTTGAGCGATGTTGTGGCGTGCTGCGGGCACGCGTTTGTAATGCCAATAACACAACGAGTCTTAAGCCTTGGGACTCCCTTTCAGGAGGGTCGTGCTACAGGGCACGTTACACAGCACTCTCAAACTCCACACAGATCGATTCAAGAACCTCAGCGAGCGACGCGCAGGTTGGGAAGATCAAAGCGCGTGCGGCTAAGCCACGGTGATGCACAGTGAGCGGTGGACGGACGCGGTTTGGCACGGTGCCGTGTGCTGTGTGCCGGTCACCGGACGTACGTACGTATGTTGAAATTAATTTTGCACCGTACGTCGACAACCGTGCTAATCGCAGGTGCGGGGGAAGGACAACCAAGCGACGCGTGAGTGGGTGGTGGGTGCGGGTGACAATCATCGCAGCGTCAGGAAAGCGGTGGGCGAACGGACAGACGCGTTGCGGTGCCGAACCTCGGTGATGCGCGGGTGGGCGCAGCGCGCGAGGGGCATGCCACGGTGCAGCCAGTGCAGGTCGGGCGCGGCGCAGTGCCGGCGTAGGGTGCAGCGCTCCTCGCCCTTGCACCAGCCGCACTCGAAGCGTGCGTCGGCCTTCAGGCACAGGCCGCAGCTGTCGCGCGCGGCCGAGCACTTGTACAGGTGCACTGCTCGCAACGCGCGTGAACACAGCACACACAAGCACACACACACACCGACATGAACACAGCACACACAAGCACACACGCACGCCCACGTGAACACAGGACACACAAGCACACACGCATGCCCACGTGAACACATGCACGCCCACGTGAACACAACAACCATTTGCCACGTCCACTCCAAATTCGCAGCGCGGCCCAAGACATGGAGGCAACGACGCTCATGTTCATCGTCGGCGACGATCGATCTACTGCCGGACGAAGGCCTCCCTCCAAGGCGACGAGCATCTCGCAGTCCGCGTGGATTTGCTGCGCTCCTCTTTCCCGTGGGGCTGGATCTATAAGAAGTAATTATTGATATGCGGCCGAGAAGTGAGACCGACCGACGAGGTCGCTGCCTGTTCGATTGGCCTCAAGTTGGAATGAAGAGTGCCGCTCCTCTGAAATATCGGAGTGTTTCCGCTCCATCTACGTGGTTCCCTCCTCTGGCTGCCCACCAGCGCCGGCGTCCCACGCCGGCAGGGCCAGAGTGGCGTGCGAGTCAATCACGGCCAGCGAGAGATGGCGGTGGCTACGCCGGCCGCAGCCGATCGCGGCGGCGGCGAGCCGCTGGGACGCCCGCGTGCCGCTCGGCGCTCGGCTACGCGGGCTTTATTTATTTATTTGCGCGTGCGGGGGTTGTTTTAGCGCGACCTCCGACCCCGCGAGTCCCAGGACACCGCCGCTCCCCATCGTCCGTCACGGCGAGATGGATCCTAAGTGGACGGGAATCCCGATTAACCCGGCACGGCAAGCGGCCGCGGCCAGACGCCCGTTCGTCAGCGGCCGCGGGGTCGATCGCGTTTCAGGGTTTTTGTGCGTGCGTCTCAGTGCGCGTGTGCGCACGTGCGCATGAGCGTGTGTGTGTGTGTCAGTGCACACGCGTATGCTGCCTGCGCAAAGGCAGGCTGCTGGCAGACTTCTGGCGGTCTGCTGGCGGTTTGTGTTTGAGACGCTATGGGCGCGGGCGAGCCCGCACGCCGTCACGCGCCGCTGTTGATGCCGGCTGCAGCGTGGGCAAATGGAAAATTTAAGTTCAGAGGCCGCTGGGATGGGAACGCACGCACGCATGCACGCGCACACTTAAAGCTCGGCACAAAAGAGCACGCGACACGGAGCTCGCCATCTGATACGAGTGCCATTAACCACGGACCATTAGCGTGCGGCGATCTTCCTATTTTTAACTCGGAGCGCGATGCGCGTTACGCAATCGAGGCGATAAGGGTGCCCCCCACTTTCAATTAAGGATGCTCCCGGCTCACCGGGGTATTTCTCCGTGATTTGTGGCGTCCGCGCGGGAAAGCATCGCCGGGGGAGGGCGGCCGTGGCGCGATCGCCGCTCGTTGCCGAGGGTCGCGGTTCGAACCCGTTGGGCGCCCACGGCGGTAGCACGCAGCCACAAGTGCCTGTGTTGGATTCCCAACTTGGCATCCTGTCCGTGTGTAGTTTGTATGACCTCCCGCTGTTGTGGACGGGTTTCCTCCTCCCATAGTTAAACCCGCACACGCTGTGTAACTGCTGTTGACCAAACATCCCAGTGTAGCGGGTCCCTCCTGAGCAATACTCTTTGCGGGTGGCTCTCCGCGTCACCAACTAATTATAGGAACCCCAGTGACCGCGCTGGTTAATACTGGAGCCACGAAACACGACAACGTGCGGCTTGCGTCACAGTGGACGGTAAAGATCTCGACTTTGATCAATCATCAGCAAGTTGGTTGATTGAGCAAAACTAGGGAGCAGCTTAGGCTCCTCGTGGCGGGCCGCTGGCCGATGCTGCGTGCAGGTCGCGCTGCGCAGGGCCGGCTGAGATGTACCACCGCGAGGAGCGTGTCCTACGAGCATGCAGCGGTGGCGGCGGTGGTGGTGATGAACCGCGCCTGGCACTCCCGCCCGGAATTGGCGACTCACCCTTGATGTCGGCCGGGTTGTCGATGACGAAATCTCCATTCCAAACGACGGAGAAGTCGACGAGAACGTCACCCACGTCCTCGTCGTACGCATACTGCACACGCACGCACACACACACACACGCGCACACACACGCACACACACGCACACACACACGCGCACACACGCGCACACACGCACGCACACACACACACGCGCACACGCGCACACATGCACACACGCACGTCGACGGCGGTCCTCGTAGCACCACACACACACAAAATAAAGATCCTCCATGGAGCCTTAACAGACGTTTGATGCACATGAGGGGATTCTTGGCCAGAAGTATGCCTGGCCGCCTTTGTCGCCGAGTGCCAATGCTTACACACTGCATCAGGTACTCATTTGAGTCGACCTAGGGGAGGCCCAGGATCGGTCCAACTATTCGTCACCCATGTTGGTTGTGAACAGGAGTCAAACTCGGGTCGAGGGGTTCGTCGTGCAGTGCGCTAACCGCTACACTACCGGCTCCAAAGACAAAGATCTCCCCATATAGTCTTCAACAGACTGTTAGGGAAAGTGTGCCAGGTACTCATTGAAGGCCTAGGGCAACAGCAGTGCTACGCTGACATTCTCCATGAGTTAACCATGAGCGGCCTAGCGGAGGCCTAGAACCGGTTTGGATATTCGTCCCACTGATGTTGGCCGCTAGCGGGAATCAAACTCGAGTCGCCGCGGCCATGGCACGGCGCGCTAACCGCTGCTCCACCGCTCGCGTGGAGTAGAGGCGATATTATTTTAACGCCAAGGTTACTGAGGGCAGCAAAATACGCGAGGCGGATGTTTGTGTTCCCCGGAATCCGGCATTTCCTTCGGCTCCCATTACAGCCTTGGCCTCCTTCCCGGGGCTCAATCAGCCCCATCTCACCCACCGCGTTCCAACGCTGGTACATCACACACATCATCATCATCATCGCCGTGCCCCTCCAACCACCACATCCTCCCCCCACCTCCCCAACCCCACTCAGTTACAAACTGTGGCCGTGAAGTAACGTCGGTGTAAATATAATTATTATTATTATTATGACCGTCGTCATGGCCGTTACTTTGCAGCCTAAACAAACAAACAAACACCACGGGAAGCGCGCCATGTCTGGGTCGCGATCACCACCGCTGCTGCTGCTGCCACTACACATCGGTCGAGAGGGGGGGGGGGGACTGTGGGGCGAATCTCATCGGCAGCGGTGGCACAGAAACACCCAGGCTGGGCCTCCCAACTCTGGGGCGAGCAGAGTGAGTGAGCGAGGGAGTGAGCAAGGGAGCGGGTCAGTGGGTGTGTGGGCAAATGAATGAATGGGTTAGTGAGTGAGCGGGTGAATGAATGAAATGGTGAGTGAGTCAGTGAGTGAGGGAGTGTAAGTGACCTAATGAGTGAACGATGGGATGTGAGGTGAGTGACTGAGTAAAGGGGCGAGCAATGCGCGAGTGATGCAACGTGTGGCAAGCAAAAGCTAGAACAGAGGGTGAGCGAACGAGCGAGCGGTGGAGCAGAGAAGCGAGCTGTGGGACGGGACACGAGTCACTGAACAGGTGACGGGAACGAGCGGAGAGCCCCATCACGCGAGCGATGGAACTCGGGGGAATGAGCAAGGCGAGAGAACAGGGATGAAAGGGACACGTGGCGAGCAAACGGAGCGAGCGGTGGGATAAGAAATCCGCGAGCGATCAACGGGACCGGAGAAAGAGGACACGGGCGGCGTGGCAAGCCGAACTGATTACAACTCGGCAGAGCCAGCGCGGGGAGATTAACGGCGCTGGCTACTTGTAACCACCCCAGCCTAATTAAATTAAAATCACGCGATCAGCTAGCGCTTCCTCCTGTTGGGCGGAGCGGCGGTGCACTTTAACCGCCACAAGCCGCACGCCACCGCTAAATTATTCATGTCGCTGCAATTAAAATCCCTGGCGGTTGGGTGTTTTTATCGGCGGCGCCAGCATCTAGATCGTATTTATTGTCAAATCCCATCCGGCGGTTTGCGCCGCCCAGTGAGAGCGCCGGCTCTCGGGCTCGCGGGGCTCGGGCGCTCGCATTTCCGTCGCGGCACGCGGCACGCGTCACGCGGCACGCGGCACACGGCGAGTCCGTACCGCGATCTCCTGGCACTGCACGCTGGAGCTGTTGAAGCGCAGCGCCGGCACGCGCTCCTCGCGCCCGCCCAGCGTCAGCACGCACTCGTAGCCGCGCTGGCCCGACTGCGGCTGGGGCAGGTTCCGCGCCGCCAGCGTCACGTGCCGCACCACGCCGGCCGGGATGAGCACGTCCGCGGAGGGCGCCAGCAGCTGCGGGCACTCCTGTGGATACAAAGACAAACATCCCCCGCTTAGTGCTGCTAGTAGCGAGCACCTATGAGGGCCGGCGCTGTGGTACACAAGGGGTGGGGGGGGGGCAACACCACGCCCGGCCACCTTTGACTCCTCAGTGCTGATGTTTACACACCGCACTGGCTCGACCTCGAGGAGGCCCAGGCATTGGTTCCGATATTCGCCACTCTTATTGGCGGGAAGCGGGAATCGAACTCGAGCCGCCGGGTTCGTAACACAGTGCGCTAAGCACGACACTACCCCTTCCCATATCCACGCACGCACGTGCACTCCTGTACGCACATGCACGTACGTGCACTTCTGCATGTGGCAGAGTGGACAGACACACACAAGGCTCCCCTTTTCTAAACTGTTCAAGTCAAGTCAATCATTGATACTCGTCTTGATCAGCGTTCAGCTTTTGTTTGAAGTTCGTTCAGCGTGCCGCCCCCCCCTCTCTAATCCAGGGCGGGGTTAAAGGGTTAGCGGAGGGGGGGCACGGCACGGGAGCGGCGCTCCGTCTCGAGTGGCGAGTGTTCGCGACGCAGCTTCACAATGAAGCTTCGTTCACGTTGAATCAACTTAACGAGAGCTATCGTCCCTCCCCCACCCCCCTGCCCCCTCCCCCACCCCCGTTACAGAGGATAGACAAACAGAGATAACAATCGATGGTTTGAAACTCCCCTGTAAAGCCACTAAAATTATAATCGAGCAGAGCCGAGTGGTAATTGAGTGCGCCCTGTGCCACAAGTGCGCGCCGCGGCCTCCACCCCCCCCCCTCCCCAGTGCTAAGCGCGTCACGTGGCCTCATTAACGGCGCTCCCTGTGAGCCACGGCCATCTCCTCCCCACTTGCGCCGTGGCGCTGATCGTCTTCATTACGAGCAAACGCCCCCGGATCGACGACGCCGGCGCCCGTGAGGGCGGTCGTCGCCCTCCGGCGTTCGGCCCCCGGGTAAACCGCGTCGCCAATTGGCCGATGGGCAAATTTCCCCTCCGGACGACGCGAGCGCTGGGAATTGCATCGAGTGAGCAAAATCCACAAGAGACCGTTGGAGCAAGCGCATTTAGCGAGCGGCTGGCACGGCGCCCCAACGAGAGAGTGGCTAGCCAGCAACACACCCGACCGCCTTTGTCTCCCCATGCTGATGTTCACGCACCACACTAGATACTCATTTAGGTCGACCTAGAGGAGGGCCAAGACCGGTTCAGACATTCGTCGCCGATGTTGGCCGCGAGCGGGAATCGAACTCGGGTTCGTGGTGCGGCGTGCTAACCGCCAGGCGTCGTTGCGGAGGGCGCGGAGTGGCGGGATGCCCCACGCGCGCGCTTCAGGAAGCGAGCGGTTTGTCGTCGAGTGCCGCTCGGGCGCGGAGATCACAGAGCCTCACGCAATCAGCGTCAAAGCAAAATTCATTACGCCGCCTTTGTAAACAATAGCAGTGGTGCACGCCGCAGACACATTGGGCCACATCCAAACTGACACAGCTAACAGGTGTAAACAGCCGCCTCCCCGGGGCTGACTTTGCAGCTACGACACAGCGCCGCCTTTGAAGCCGCCACTATGAATGTTTAATGTGATTAGATTTGATAAAAACGTCGATCTTTCACAGAGCACACTTTTAATTAAAGCAAATACATCCTTGCCTGCTCGCCCGCCCGCCCGCCCGCTGTTTGCCGTCAATCCTCCGGATTGTTTGCTTGCGGTTGTTTTTATTATAATTATAATTTTTGATAAGCGCTTGCAGCAGCTGTTTGGAACGATGCGTGATGCGTGCGCGACACAAGCCGGGCACGCGCGTGGATTCCGCCACGCGCAATGACGGCGGCGCCCGCGCCAGGCCGGGCAACGCCATCTCTGGCCGGCAGGGCCGGGATACCGAGGCGGGTCCTTTTAACACGTTTTAGACGACGCTCCGATTAACGCGTCCGGTCTCCTGCCGGGGCGAGTCCCCAATAGCGGCACGGCGTGAGACGGGAGCTGCGTTCGTGTCGCATCGCCCCCGGGAGAGTTACCGTGACCCCCGCGTTCAGACCGTCAACCCGGGTCGAGAATCGTCCACAGCGTTCCCGGGAGGCATTGGTGAGGGCTCGGAACAACGCTCCGCGCGGGCGGCGTTTGTCGAGCGCGAGAGGCTCGACGAGATCGAGCGCAAGGGGCCGCACTGACCCTCCGGGCGTTGCCAATCGGGCTCACCCGCCGCGTGGCCAACCGCGTGGCCAAGGTGACAGTGACAATACAGCAACCACCTATGGGGATTACTCGAAAGCTCCAAATTAAGTTGTTTCACCTATGGGGATATTGCAGCTGTACGCAAATATTCAACGTTGGTGCCAGCACGGTGACTCTGCTTTATCCCCCCCCCCCCCCCCCTTCTTATCAGACACCCCCGTTCTCGTGAGCTGACCTCCATTTCACAGGTGGCCCCCCTGTTCATGAGTCGCCCCTCTTTTCACGAGTCACTCGGTACCCTTGAAAATTCGCCCATCCGGCAGGGTTCAAGCTAGAAGCCGTTGGGGTTCCAGTGAAAGGCCGTCGGGGTTAAAGTGAGGGCCCGTTGGGGTTCAAGCGAGGGGCCGTTAGGGTTCATGCGAGGGGCCGTTGGGGTTCGAGCGAGGGGCCGTTGGGGTTCAAGCGAGGGGCCGTTGGGGTTTGAGCGAGGGGCCGTTGGGGTTCAAGCGAGGGGCCGTTGGGGTTCAAGCGAGGGGCCGTTGGGGTTCAAGTGAGGGGCCGTCGGGGTTCAAGTGAGGGGCCGTCTGGGTTCCAAAGAAAGGCCGTCGGGGTTCAAGCGAGGGGCCGTTGGGGTTCAAGTGAGGGGCCGTCGGGGTTCAAGTGAGGGCCCGTTGGGGTTCAAGTGAGGGGCCGTCTGGGTTCCAAAGAAAGGCCATCAGGGTTCAAGTGAGGGGCCGTCGGGATTCAAGTGAGAGGCCGTCGGGGATAAAGTGAAGGACTGTTGGGGTTCAAGTGAGGGGCCATTGGGGATCAAGTGAGAGGCTATCGGGTATCAAGCGAGGGGCCGTCGGGGTTCAAGCGCGAGGCCGCCGCCGTGGCGTTGCGCGCCGGACAATGGCCACGCGATGTGCGCGCGCACAGACAGCGGAATGTGATCGCAGTCAACGCACGCTCTCCTGCGCGCGTCCCCCCCAGCAACAAAGGCGGCCGTGTGCGCGCGCACAACGGCGTCTGTATTGGGTCTCCGATCCTGACAGCTGCAACGGGGGCGGGGGAAGGGGGGCGGCCGAGCGGCGAGGGGTGTGGTGGGTGGGGTGACGGCGAGGAGACCCAGGAGGAATGGCCCGTCGAAATCGGTGACCTGCAAAATACTTCCACGCCCGGCACACCACAACCAGTATAACCAGTCGCTACGGCCGTGGTTGGTAGCAGTGACGTGCGGCCCACTCGCAGTTGAACAGCGACCCGGTGAGCAATGAAGCCCCGACTTTGGAAAAAAGATCTATCTGCAGAAGCGACTTCCCTCCCTACAGCCTCCCCCCGGCCCTCCTCCCCCACCACGCCCCAGAGGGTGGGCGACGGGCAGGAGGTGCGTGGCTCGTTAGCCCGGGGCGCTCCACTCGCTGCTGCGGATCATTACGGGCATTTAAATAAAGAGGCGACTGTGGAGCGAGGGGAGTGTGGAATTTCCACCGCTGGCCAAGGGAGAGGAGAGCTCCCCACACTGCTTTGCTCGGCTTGCCACCCGGGGCTCATCTCTCGCTCCAATATTTTCCGACTCCCGCTGGTAGAGCGGAATGGGAAGTATACTGGATGTGGTGTGCCGCGTGTGAGAATATTGTCTGGGCCACCGACCCGGGCAGACCCGGCTGAATTTAAACACTCGTGAACGCTCACCTAGGCGGGCGAGCATTCGCCAGGGCGGACGTCGGCACAGCGCACCTTTACAAAGAAGCGAGCGAAATCCAACCATTTATTTCTTCAGATTTTTGACGTCTCATCATCCCATCAACATCTCATCCTCCCATCGACATCTCTCCGTCAGTGAGGTCGCGACTCCATTCGGAGCCCAAAGTGATTGCCGTGCGAGCATGTGAATATTACCGCATTAATAGACTAATTGCAATTAAATAGTTTTAAGAGTTATTAAAATAATTTACATGTCAATTTATTTATTTTTCCACGGATCAAATTTAAATTCGGCACAACCCTCATTATTATTCTTCTCGCTATTGCCACAACTCTGGGGGCCTTGAGATGCTTTGGGCCTTTAGCCTTTAATCGGTTTGCTTGTGCCTGCTTGTCGCCTGTTCCGGTCAACTCCTCCAAATCTCCCATCTCCACCGCTTCTCTCCGCATCCCTCACCACCTCGCTCCCATCGCCACCACCTCCGACGGCGCTGCCCTCGTACCCCCACTCCTCCCCCCTTCCCCACGGCCCCCGCGTGGCCCCCACGGCCTCGCCCCGTCAGCGCCGGCATCTCGTTTCCGAGCCTCGCGAGGCCGGGCGGATTGCCACGGCCGTTAGCGTCGCGACGGATTTACGTAACGAGCCGCGGCACTCACCTCGGAGACGTTCACTCTGCCCTCGAGGAAGGAGCAGCTGCCCGGGTGGTCCGTGCACACGTGGCGGAACTTGCACCAGTGGCACGGGAAGGAGCTGCTCACGCACGCCAGGCAGCTGGCGGGCGGGAGGGGGGGGCGGGGTACGAGGAGGAGGTGGTGGTGGTGGTGGTGGGAGAGATAGAGAGGAGGTGGAGATGGGTGATGAAGAAAGGATGTGGAGAGAAACGTATTGATGATGGGAAGATGACGAGAGGCAGCAGAGAGGAGAGACAATAAAAGGGGGGAATGAGAAGAGATAGACAGACAACAGAGAGATGATAACGATGGTGTAGGTCGTGGTAGGAGGGAGAGACAGGCAAAGGAGTTTAAGATCATAATGATGGTGGTAAAGGTAATGGAAAATGTTTGAGAGCTGACAAAGAGACAGGGGGTAAGATTACAAACGAAGAGATAATCAGAGAGAGAGAAGGGAGAGGCCATCAACAGGGGGGTAAGCAGGGAGGGACAGACAACAGAGGGATGACGATGGAGGGGGAGGAAGGGAGAGAGAGACAGACAGCGGTGTTTAGACGATGCAAACACCCACGGCAGCAGAAGGCATCACCCAGCCTTGGCTCCGACCCTCACCCCCTCCCTCACCACATCTCATTATCCATTCTTCACTCCTCGGTCATTCTCAAGATTGATTTTGCTTTATTTGTTTTGTTGCTCGCGCCGTGACGCGTCGCACCGCCTGCACGGCGCACGGAATGAGGAACAGCGGTGGGCGGTTACCAACACCACGACCACCCACACCAAAGACAAAAATCCCCCGTGTAGCCTTAACAGACTGTTGGGGAAAGTGCTGTTTGCGAGCACCTATGAAGGCCGATACGGCACACGAGGGGGTGGGTGGCCAACACCACGCCTTTGTCTCCCCAGTGGCGACATTTACACACCGCACCAGTTACTCATTTGAGGCCCAAGCCCGGTTCAGATAATCGTCACTGGTGTTGGCCATGAGCAGAAATCTAACTCGGATCGCCAGGTTCATAGCGAAGCGTGCTAACCACTACACTACCGCTCCCCACCTACAACAACAACAACCGTCATTCGCCACTAAGTGGTGGTGACGTCACCACGACGCTTGTGCCAGGCTATGTGCATGTTGAGGCCACGTGAAGTGTCGAACGCCCACTGGCAGGTCACGGGGCAGACCCAGCAGGTGCCACGGGCCGACTGACTCAGATGACTGGCCGATGCACCACCTGTGCCCCCTACTGTGCCAACTTGCTGTGCTTTAGTCACCCGGCGCTCCGCTCATTGTTGTGAGCGTCACTCCTCCACCCTCCGTTGTTGTTAGAGGGCGACTGGCTCCAAATGCCCAGTAGTATCCTTCACGAGCCTCCTCCACAGAGGCCGATCTTGACACCGCTGGTACCAGTCCTATGATTTTTTCCAGGTTGAGGGATTTCCCCTCCCCCTGGACCTCAAAAAAATTCTAAAAAAAATCTGCAAACCTGTTTCTGGGGGTCAAAAATTGGATCACCATAATTTCCCCTAATCATGGTAATAGGTGTGGCGCTGCAGGCTACTTATTTAATGGAGTTAAAGAGCGATTTGTGATCGCGGGCCATTGCGGCAGACTCCATCTCCTCAGCAACCTGCGACCACCACCCATCCTTTCAGCGCCTCACGGCCCTCTGAATCTCCGAGCGAAGGCTGCGGTAAGCCTCCTCATTCTCTGACGTGGGATGCTATAGATGATGAGAGTGGGCTGTCGCTTTTTCTCAGCCACCCTGAACACCTCCTCTGTCAGCCAGGGTCTCTGGGGAGGTCTGGACCGTGTACCCAAAGCAGCCATTGCAGCTGCATGAGCCACAGTCCTAAACCTCGCCCATTTCCCCTCGACATCAGGAGGAGTGGGGGACGATGCCAACCCCAGCCACAAGCAATGATAAAATTCTCGCTTGCAGCTTTCACCAGCTAGCTGAGACCATGCCACTATGGGTTTGAATGTTGTCCTAGGTGTCCACCTGTAGTGTCGTAAAGGGACCGTAGGCGGGTGTCACGGAGGTCGTGTCAGGCTGTGACACTCTGCGTGAACCCAACAGGACACGTGACCAGATAAAGGGAGCCAGGGGCCCCAGGGGGTCACGTGGTTGGGGGCTCGGGCCTTCCCGAAGGATCGGGAAGGGGGGTGGGGTGTGGACATAGAGCTGGGCTGTCCTGGGCTGTTCTGCTCTGCTGCTGGGTCATATCTGGGATGAAGATCTCCGGTCTCCGCTAGTGGACCCGGCCGCTGTGTTGGGCTGTCCTGGTCCAGTGATGTAGTACCCCCGTGGGTTAGCTAAGTTAGGAAAGGTGGCTACCACCTTAAGTCGTTGTGTTAAGTGTAATTGTTATGTTACCTAATAAATAGTGTTGCCTCCAAAGTTCCAGTGTGCGCCTGAATTTAACCACTACACCCACCACCGGAGTGGAAGAATGGCATGGCAGGTGCATCTTACGGATGACAAGTCGATGGTCAGTTGGCAGATCAGTTCCACGGTAGGTCCTGGTGTCAAGGACATGGGCCCACATCCGCTGTTCCGTCACTATGTAGTCCAGCAGATGTTCTTGCTTGGACCTGGCATGCATCCATGATGTTGTGTAGATGCGCCGATGCCGGAAGAGCGTGTTGGTAATTACAAGCCTATGGGCTGCACAAAAAATTTGCAGCTTCCTACCGTTGTTATTGAGCTGATCTGGCCAATGTCTTCCAATCACTCAAGACCAGGTGCTAGCATCATGAGCAACTCGGGCAATGAAGTCACGCAACAAGATGACTCTATGCCGAGGGGCCACTTTAGCCAGCACCTGTGACAGGAGGTTATAGAAGGCATCTGACTCATCGGCCTTGCCTGCATCCCTCCACGCATGTTCGTCTTCTGTGGGGGCATAAGTAACCACGACCACCACTCCTCGCCTCTGGTTGATGAGAAGGCGAGCCCAAAGTAACCTAGGGCTTACAACTTCACACACCTCACCGCCACGCTCCCACGCCTCCTTCAGAGCCACTCCCTATTGTTTGGCAGTCTCCTGTCCCGAGTAGAGGACTGTCCCCTCCTCATGGTGACAGGAACCAAAGCCGGTCCACTGGACCTCCTGAACACCACAGAGAGCCAGGTGGTACCAGTCCAGCTCACGACAGAGGAGAGGGCAGCCTCTCCTCCGCAGCGAGCATTTGAACATTCCACGTGGCCACCCGTAATGGGTTTTTGTTGTTTCTGGAGGAGCCCCGAGGGTAAGGATTCAGTCTCCTGGCTCTGCCAAATGGGGTATGGCCAGGAGACGTCATAGACGCCGTGGTTTGGTGGTAATTCATTGAAGGTGAGGGGCTAACCAGCCCCTCGTACCTGTCCAGAGCCCCCATGTGGCCGCCGTGGTGGTTACAAACGCCATGAGGGGAAAGGCCAATCTACATTGGCCCTCCCACCACGGCACTGCCCACCACAGCGTTGCCATCCGGCACCAACACCACCACCACCAGCATCACCACCACCAACGCCACCACTACCAACACCACCATCGCCGCCACCACCGCCGTCATCGTCGTTATTGTCGTCGGGTTGCTGAATCACTGAGTGTGACGTCACGGAGGGGTGCACACACACACGTGCGCACACACGCATGCACACACACGCGCACACACACACGCGCGCACATACACGCACACACACACACGCTAACACGTGCGGGCGAGCGAGCATCTGCCGCGCGGCGCCACCCTCGCCCGTGTTACATTACGCCCGTAAGAGGCAATCACCAGGGGATTTAGCCTCTTATTGAGTCACATTTTCTCCGTGGCGTACAATCTCGCGCGGAACCTGCCGAGCGCCGCCAGCCGGATTACACCGCCATCGCCGCCGCCACAACCGTCGAATCTCGTTTCATTGCGGGAGATTCATTTTGCTGCTGCTGTGCGGAAATCTTTCACGGCTCCTCTAACGGGATTTGCCCTCACAATCGTAAAGAGTGTAATGTCTAATTGTAATTAAAATCGTGGATTAAGAAAAACAAAACAGCAACAGAGGAGAGAGAGCATCCTAATCCATCACAGCGCGATCTTGGTGGGGGCGTGAGGGGTGGGGGGTCCTTCCTGTCGATAGCCACTCGCCGTAAACGGCATCTCCAGCCGCAGTGGAGGCGTCACGTGGCACGAGCAGCGCCTCTCCCGTCACGCTCCTCCGCTCGTCACTGCCAAATTCCTCCATCGTCCCCCCCCCTCCCCCAGCCCGATCACCCCCCCCCCCTCGCACGCCACCCACCGGCGCGCCCCGCCCCGCCCTCCCGGCATCGATTCTCAGAGCTGCTTTTCGGTAAATACAGCGCTGATGTCCGCCTGAGCACATCGTCTATCCCTCACTCACCGTGCCAGGTCCCCCCAGCCACGCTCCCAGCCACGCTCCAAGCCACCCTCCCAGCCACCCAGTCAACCACCCAGTCACCTACATACCCAGTCACCTACGCACCCAGCCACTCGGCCAACGACCAAGTCACCCACACACCAAGGCCAACCAGCCACGCACCCACCCAGTTATCCACCCACTCAGCCACCCACCCACTCACCGAGCCACATAGCCACCCAGCTACCTAACCACCCACAAGCAGCCATACACCACTATCCACTCACTCTCACCCATCCGGCTAGCCAGCTTCTATGCTCCGCTCATCTGCCCTTTGCCCCCCACCCATTTGGCTTTCCCTGTGAGTGCCCCCCACTCACGACACATGCTTGCTGCAGTTGTAGAAGATGAGGCTGGTGCTGGCAAACGGCACTCCGGTCCCCAGAGATTTGAGTCCGAGTCTCATGACGCGGCGATCTCCTGGTGGGGGCGGGGGGGGGGGAGGCACACAGAGCGAGGGGGGCAGAGAGGGGCGTGCGGGGGGTGCAGGACAGGCAGTCCTTGTGGCGACTCCTTCATCCAGGAGAGCCACGCTGAGTCATAGCCTGCTACTGCTGCTCCATTGGGTGTTTAATGTAAAAAAATTTTCAGCGGATTGCACGAGGAGGTAACACTCTATCCCCGTACGGATGTGAACAGATTGAGATTAGCACGAGCTGCTCTCACTTCAACTCTCGAAGAATCTCCCGGCGGCACGTGGAGCGAAACGTCGGACGTCAGGCGGTGGCGCTCCAGTGATGTGCAATGTGAAAGCGGTTTGCCCCTTTGTGTGAAGCACGCTGGTGGTGGACCAGCGGCTGGGCGGTTGTGAACGGTGGCGCCGTGCGGTCGTTATAACGATGCGACCGCTACCCGTGACGTTGCGCAGGAGGTGCGCGACGTCGCGTGCCGAGGGCGACAGGCAGCGCACGCGGGAGCCGTAGACCTCTCCTGGCGTCTCGGCCGCGCCCTCAAACGTGCAGTTCACTCCGGCCAGCAGCTCCGGGACATTCTCCGCCCGGATCGTGAGCTGCGAAAACGAGGAGGAGGGAGGCAGGGCCGCATGCCAAGTGGAGCGCACATTAGAGACTCGTTGCGGAATGGTCCCTGCTGGCCCAGGAATGGCCCGGGAATTATCTGGTATTGGCTCAGAATTAGCTCAGCAATGAACCAAAAAACAGCAGTGCCGCTGATTCTGTTGGCGCTTCGGAACCTGTTTGTGCGCTGGCGTTGAGGTGCAGCGACAGGTCGGAGGTGACGATGCTGGGGACGTTGCCGTGGTGTCGACGTGGGACTCTGTCCCGGCTGTTGAGAGGTGCCATCTCGGCCCTGATTATTATTTTTATTATTTCTGCTGCAAGGGCAACGGCTGTGTGGCCTTGTCTGTGAATACGGGGCCTGGTGTGGGTCTGGTGGACAGAGACAAATCGCGTGCGATCCAAGATGGAGGTGTGGGAAGGCAAGGCGGGTTTGGGACCGACCGTGAAACCCAACACAGGTTTGTTTAGCAGGCCACACGCTGTCGTTGAGACTAAGAAAGTCAAAAGCTGATTGGTTAAACGTTGATTTAATTCCGTGACATAATTCACGAGCCTGTGAGGGTTGCTGACCACAAACGCTGATGGGAAACACCGGCCCAGAAGGCACTGCGGTTGATGGACACAAACGTAAGGTATTTTAGTTTCTGGCGATGAACCAGAATCTCGACTCTTTACTGATTAATAACGTAAATTTATTACGTAGACAGGGCAGCAGAGATACTGGCAGACAGACAGCGAGACGGATGGACGTGCAAACATGGAGAGACTGACGGACGCACAGCAAAAACACGTGCGGACAAGGAGAAATTAAAAATGAGACAGGCAGAGAGAGAGAGAAACAGAGCCATAGAGAGCACGGCACTGAGAGAGAGGAGGGCAGACATTAGAGCCGGACGGCGAATAAGTGAGAGGGGAGCACGATCACACGCGTGTACACCCGGGCACACGCACGTGTACACGCGTACACACACGCGCGCACGTGTACACGCGTGTGCAGCCGTAGGGCTCGCGCTGTGTGGGTAGCCCCTCCTGACGGCACCGTGACCCTCTCAGCTACGACCCCCAAATTCAAAACGGAGCTGGCGAGTGAGTTGGGAGAAAGGTGGGGGGGGGGCGGTGACGAGGAAAATTTCCACAAAGCTGGAAGAGGGTGGGGGGCTGTATGGGGGGTGAGGGGTGGGGGTGGGGGGTATTCGCCTGCCATCTGTGCGCTGCCCCCCCCCACCTCCCTTCTGCCCCCCCCTCCCACCGTCTCACGTGCCGGCAAGTCACCCGATTGACACCGGCCCCGAACAAAAGCCA
Source organism: Lethenteron reissneri (assembly GCF_015708825.2). Lineage (NCBI taxonomy): Eukaryota > Metazoa > Chordata > Hyperoartia > Petromyzontiformes > Petromyzontidae > Lethenteron > Lethenteron reissneri. The sequence goes on along the minus strand of NC_083808.1, from coordinate 11,871 downwards.
CGGCCGCCGCTTCCACCATCAAACGCAGCCGCATCGTCGCTCGTATCCGCGGTGTTCTATTGCGGCTGGCAGCTAATAAATACGGATGATGAGTACGGGGATGGGGGAAGGGGGTTATGGGGGGGAGGGAGGTGAGGGAGGGAGGGAGGCTCAGTGGCAGGTCTCCCGCCGCCCCCCTAATTGTCAGCCGAGAGATGAAGAGAGGCCGCCGGGGGGATTGTGATCTCTAATCGGGTTAACGGGTTAACGGGTTAATGGGCCGTTAGGGCGTTCCGATCGGCCCAGGCCGCATGCCCCAGTCCCATTACTGCTCATCATCGTCATCGCCGCCATCGGCACGGCCGCCACCTACGCCGTTGCCGTTGACAACCGAGAACGATCGCCATGTCACAGCTACCGCCACGTCAAAAGGTCAAAGAAGTATTTTAAAGGCTCACCAGGTCGATGGGCGTGTCGAGTCTACCGGGGATTCTTCTCTTACTTAGACTGGATGTGGTGTGCCGGGTGTGGAGATATTATCTGGGTCGCTGACCCGGATAGACCCGGCTGAAGTGAATTTCGATGTGAGTCTATATGGGTCTCTGTGCGAGTCTCTAACCAGGGCCGGTTCAGATCATCACCGCTGGTGTGAGCCAGCGGTGATGATTTGAACCTGGGTTGCCGCTGTACCACAACTCCCCAACCACTCCCCAACCACTCCACCCAGCACCACCATCACCCATCACCACCATCACCGCCGTGACTCATCCACCAATCGGCAGGAGCATCCAGCATCGTCCACGATCGCAGTGCACCAACAAAGCGGGAGAGCGAGCACGGGGAGAGATGCGGCGCGACCGTGGCACTGCCATGGCGCTAGCAGCAGCAGCACCTCGTAACCGGCATTGGAAGCAGCGGTGCACCGAGCAAGGAGGGGGCCATGGGGGACATGGAGGGTGCAGGGTGGGGGGGATGCCATCATCTCGCGACCTCATTTAGCGGCGTAAGATCTGAAATTAAAACACGGCCGGAGCGCTAACGTACGCTCGCTCGCTCGTCGCAATCGCAGTTCACAGGTTATCGGCACGGCGGTGGTTGTGGTAGCGGTGGTAGCGGTGGTGGCGGTGGTGGAGGTGGAAAATGGGGGAGGGAGGGATAAGGATTTTGAGGGTGACGGAGAGAGACGCGCGAGCGCCGTTTAATCTGCTTGTTAGCGCCAGCTCTCCGCCTGCTCCCTGTCCGACCATGTGCGTGTGTGTGTGCGTGTGTGCGTGTGTGTGTGCGTGTGTGTGTGCGCGTGTGTGCGTGTGTGCGTGTGTGTGTGCGTGTGTGCGTGCATGTGTGTGCGTGTGTGTGCATGTGTGCGTGCCTTTATTATTTATTACGCCCGACTCTGGCCGGGTTGTTTATTTATTTATTTGCCGCCGTGTTTGTTTAGGGCAAGTGGCACAGGTGCAGAGCCGCATGCCACGGGCAACACGGCGATTGAGCGAGAGATGCCGCGGATGTTAACGACGGTGGTGACGACGGTGGTGACGATGGTGGCGGCGGTGACGGCGGGGTTGGTGCGTGTGCACGGACCTGCACGCTGGACACGCTGACCGAGATGTTGGTGGGCCTCACGGTGAGCCGCACGCACTGCGCCACGTCCACGGCGAACCGCCGCGGCTCGCTGGAGCGGGGGCAGCGGTCTTTCCTGGAGCACCTACGCAAAACAGACAAAGATCCCCCGTGTAGCCTCAACACACTGTCAGGGCAAGTGCTGTTCGCGAGCAGCACCTACAAAGGCCGGAACAGCACACCTAGGCACGGGAATGATTACACACTCACTCATTCACTCATTCACGCACCCCCCAACTTCCTTCCCTACATTTCTCTGAGCCCCATTGCACCAGCTCGAGCAAAAAGTGCACATTAACCATTGGGGTGAGAATCTCCTTTATCAACGCCGGGCAGGAGAACAAGCGGGAGAGTGGGCAGGTTGAGCGGGCGGGAGAGTGGGTGGGAGAGCGTGGAAGGCTTTCCCGTAATCAGATTTGCGTGACATTTCTGATGTAAAATGCGCTGAGTGACAGCGGGCACCGCACAAGATGTACAAGATTACTCCCAAAACCCAGCAGGACCCTCCTGCGGGAGTTGTGTTGAGGCTCTCCTGGGTGTTGAAGCCTAGTGGCGGCGCTGAAGACGGTGAAGTCACGAAGCCGGCAGTGGGGGGGACGGCTCCTGCTAAACGCATTGTCTGCACTGTCGGGAAGTCCGGCAGAGTTCTCAGGACGGCAGCTTCCTTGAAAACCTGGACAGGTGGCAACGCTGACCCCAGCTCCCCGTCCTTGCGCGTTGGGTCGGTGGAGCGGGCAGGGGGGGCTGAGGGAGGTGGGGGGGGATGGGGGGGTGCGGTGGGGGGGGGCTATCGCGCGTGCGATCGGTATCTGAGCCACGGGCGCGGGGCGAACGCGAGCGTGGGAACGTGCGAGCGTGCCGCCCCGGCCGCCGCCGCCACTACCTCGCGAAAGAAACGCTCGAAGCGTGTCGACGTTCCGACCAACGGCCCTCCTTCAGAGCAGAGAGAGTGAGAAAAAGAGATGTGGCCACAGAGACTCACGTAAAGACCCTTAGAGACTCACGCTTGGGAGGTGGCACTTTAAAACTGTGGGGGGCTTTGATTAAGGCCAAAAAAAATGTGAACTTGGAAAGTTGACAAATGGGTGTTTGAGACAACAACCACCCTTTGAGAATGGAGAGAGAGAGACATGGCTGAGGCAGAGAGAGAGAGAATCGGCTGAGAGTGACCGCCTCTGGGAGAGGACCAGGTTAGAGTTGAAAAAATAAAATAAAATAACTACGAGACAAAGGCGCTCTTAAGAAGCCATCAGAGGCGACATTTTCGCCAACGGAATAAACCGCCGTTGTTTCTCTTCAACTGCGTTGACGTTTGGAGGGCTTTTCACGAGCGTACAGCGATCGGCAACGTGACCCCTCGGCTCGCCGCACCGTCACCTCTGAGCGTTGGGTGCCGGCTGACCTCGCGGTGTGGTCGCACCCCAACAACCCCTGCCACACATCCCGTACCCTCGGGTCCAACGCAGGTCGCCAAGGGTGCGGGGTGGGCGGGGGGTATGGAGGCTCTGCCCACTTGTGCCCTGATTAGTCACTCTACTCAGCGTCAGCTCCCACTCTTCTCTTCTTTTGTAATTGTTTCCTCTCTCTCTCAACCGTATTCCAATCGTTGTACTAGTGAGCAGTGCACGTGCTTGTGTCAGTGAAAAGTCCTTGAAGAATAACCCCGTGTCAATACGAGAGATATCCCATCAATGGACCTCTATCCTCTCCACGGCCGTGCGCTATTCACAAGCCCTATTCATCGCATGGTCGCATTAATAACATATTTTATTTATTCTCACAGCTTGAATACCCCGATTAAAGTACAAAATTCTCTCTTTTGTGCGGATTTGCGTGGCCGGACTGAGAACATAAAGCTCGCTCTCGCTCGAGAGCCCGGATTGAACTCTCGTGGCCAGAACTCAAATCTGAAATCCGGTACCGCCAACCGGCGCCGGCTCGGTGGCTCCGACACGGCCATTGTGAGCCCCCAAGCCGCCCGGCCCCACGCATCTCAACAGCTACGGCCGAGGCGCGAGCGCATCGCCACCGGCGCAGCGGGGAGGACAACAACAGCGGCAGCAGCAAAGGGGCAGGCGCCGGGCAGCCTTCACGAGGACAAAAGGTCGGCCCCGTCGCATTCTTGCGTCGCGCTATCGTTTCTCGGAGAGACGGGAAGAGCGGAGAGATGGGGTGAGCGGAGAGATGGGGTGAGCGGAGAGATGGGGTGAGCGGAGAGATGGGGTGAGCGGGTGAGCGAGTGGAAAGAGTGGGCGAGTGGCGAGATGGGGGGAGTGGTGAGATGAGGGGAGCGGAGAGACGGGGGGAGCGGAGAGACGGGGTGAGAGAAGAGACGGAGCGAGCGCAGAGATGGAGTGAGCGGGTGAGCGAGTGGAAAGAGTGGGCGAGTGGAGAGATGGGGCGAGCGCAGAGATGGGGTGAGCGGAGAGATGGAGTGAGCGCAGAGATGGAGTGAGCGGGTGAGCGAGTGGAGAGAGGGGGCGAGTTTGCCGCGACACTGACACTGTGCTCACGGAGGGGCGTGTGTGTGTGTGTGTACTTGGGTGGGGGGAGTGGTGGCGCAGCGGTTAGTGCACTGCGCTATAAACCCGGCAACCAAAGTTCGATTCCCGCTCACGAACAATACCAGTGACAATTATTTGAACCTTTCCTGGGTTTCCACCTCGGTCAATTCAGCCTCAAACCTGGTGCGGTGTGTAAACATCTCCACTTGGGATACAAAGGCGGCCGGGCGTGGTGCTGGCCACCCACCCCTCGTGTGCCGTGCCGGCCTTCATAGGTGCTCGCTAACATAATTTGTCCCAAGAGTCTGTTAAGGCTATAAGGGGGATCTTTGTGTGCATGGGCATATGTATGTGTGTGTATGTGTCTTTGTGTGGGGCATGTTTGTATGTATGTGTGTGTTCACATATACGTGTGTGTATCTGTGTGAATGTGTCGGTGTACGTGTCTTTGTGTGCATTGTGAAATACTGTATAAAACCAAATTACATTGCATTGTATGTGTATGAGAGAGCCTCTGTGTAAGTGTCCACGTGTGTGTGTAAGTATGTGTGTGTCTGTTTGAGTGTGTACCACTCTAATGGAACATCTGCTCCAGTCAGAAACATTCAGGCTGGCCTGCCTACGATCCATCCTGGGTTTAACCAGGATGGATTGTGTGAGGAGCTCCCAAATCTTTGAAAGATCTGGACAAAGTCCCATCGGTGAGCTCCTCCGGCAGGCAAGGCTGCGTAAGCTGGGCCATGTAGCCCGCATGCCCAGCCACCGCATGCCCAAGCAGCTTCTGTTTGGCCGCATAGAGGGGGCTAAACGGGCACGGCACGGGCTGGAGAGGAGATGGAGTGATGTGGTACGGGATGATGTGGAGCTGAGTGGATTTGCCGACGACTGGTACCAGCGGTGTCAAGATCATCCTCTTTAGAGGAGGCTCGTGAAGGACGCTGCTACTTGGCAGTTGGCCTCCAGCAACAACGGAGGGCAGAGGAGTGATGCTCACAACAACGAGCGGAGCACTGGGCGGCTAAAATACAGAAAGTTGGTATAGTAGGGGGTACAGCTGGTGCATCTAGTGGTCATCTCAGTCAGCCAACCCATGGCACCTGGGTCTGTCCCAAGACCTCCTGTAAGCGAGCCTTCAACACTTCACGCCGCCTCAAAGTGCACCTGGCCTGGTACAGGCGACGTGGTGATGTCACCGTAACTTAGGGGCAAATGGCGGTTGTTGTTTGTGTTTTTTTGTGTGTAGATGGCCAGGCGTGGTGCTGTCAACCCACCCCCTCCGATACCATGCCTGCCCTAATCGGTGCTGGCTCACAGCACGTTCCCCAAAAGTGTGCGCATTTGTGTGCGTGCGTGCATGTGTACGTGCGTGTGTGCGTGTGTGTGCGTGCATGTGTACGTGCATGTGTACGTGCGTGTGCGTGTGTGTGCGTGTGTGCGTGTGCGTGCATGTGTGCGTGTGTGTGCGAGGATATTCTCTCTTAAAGGAATGCTTTTCAGTTGACAGCCCTTCTTCAAGATACCAACGTGAGCAAAAAAATCAATTCGAGAGATAAATTTATCGTGCGCGAATTTTGCCGAGATAATTTTTTTGCGATAATTGGAGTGATGGCAGATTTTGCCAGCGATGTTTCAAATGAGGGCACAAACAAAGAGAAAGATTCCCCATAGAGCCTTAACAGACTATTGGGGCAAGTGCTGTTAGCGAGCACCTATGAAGGCCAGCACAGCACATACGTGCACAGCCTACGCATACACACACGTGTAGAGCACACACACGTGTAGGGCACACACGCGTGTAGAGCACACACACGTGTAGAGCACACACACGTGCACAGCCTGTACACACAAACATGAGTATAATGGTGGTGCAGCGGTTAGCGCGCTGCACTATGAATCCCGCGACCCGAGTTTAATTCCCGCTCTACAGCCAACACCAGCGACGATTATCTGAATCGATCCTGGGCCTCCCCCAGGTTGACTCAGCCTCAAATGAGTACCTGGGGCAGTGTGCGTGTCACTTACTTGCTGTGCAGCACGCACCAGCCGCAGTGCGGGTCTCCCGACCCCAGGCAGCTCCCGCAGCTGGTGTACTGTTCGCACTGCTCCACCGGCACCCGCGTCACCTGCACACAGACAAAGGTCCCCCCGGCGTGACGACGGGGCAAGTGCTCCCCAACGAGTGCCTTCTCAGGCCCCAGCAGCGTGCGAAGGTCGCGGTGCGGCAGCGTCGCGCCCGGCCGCCTTTGTCTCTCCCCGATTGCCGAGTCGGCGGAGGGGAGGCACGGGGCCGGTGCGGTGGTATCCCCACTGACATAGTGCGGTGCAGCTCATCGCGGGGCCACCGCTCCCCGTGCGTTTGTGCACATTTACAAACACAAACACATCAACGTAACACACACACCTATTGACAAAGGCTCCAACGACCTATTCGGGCAAGTGCTGTTCGCGAGTAGCACCTTGGAAGGCCGGCATGGCACACGAGGGGGTGCTGATGTGTGACACGTACACACACCGCACTAGATACTCATTTAATGCCGAGTCGATCTAGGGGAGACCCTGTACCGGTTCAGATATTCGTGACCGAAGTTGGCTGTGAGCAGGAATCGACACCGGGTCGTCAGGTTTGTACCTCTTGACGCACACACACGTGCACCCACACACTTATAAAACACTCACACACATATGCATAGCCTCATCGCGATATACCAAGGGACCATTAGCGGAGAATGTCCACCTCAATGTACCCATCCTATCATCCGCGCTCTGCTCACCCAGCCTCATCGTAGCCACTCAAATCGAAAGCATTCTGATAAGCCGGTCCTGGGCCTCCCCCAGGTCGACTCAGCCTCAAATTATTACCTGGTGCGATGTGTAAAAATCGCCACTAAAGGAGACAAAGGGCGTGGTGCTGGCCACTCACCACCTTTGTGCTCCGCGCCGGTCTTAATAGGTGCTCGCTAACAGCACTCATGCCCCAAAAGATTGTACGGTGGATCTTTGTAATGTATTGTATGTGCGAGTGAGCACCTGGGTGTGAGAGCGGTATACTTTATACAAAGGTCCCCCGTATAGCCTTGTCCTCATGTTTACACACGGCTCCAGGTTAACATTTAAGGCTGATTCGACCTAGGAGAGGCCCACAACTGGTTAATTTCGTAGGGCACTAACCACTCCACAGGACACCAAGATCCCTCGTACAGTAAGAGGTCACCTATGAAGGCCGCCGTCACGGCACATGAGGCGTGACCAGCACCACACCCGAGGCGATGTTTACACACCGCATTTGGTAGTCACTGAGGCTGAGACGACCACGTGCGCAAAGACAAAGATCTCCATGTAGCCGAAACACATACACCCACGCACACACTCCTCCATACGCACTCCTTCCCACACACACGCAACACACTCCAAACACACACACACACTCCTCCACACACGCACACACTCCTCCACACGTACGCACGCACTCCACACACACACACACGTACGCACACACTCCTCCACACGCACACACAAAGTGGCAGCGCTATCTTCCGTGCAAATCTTCCCTCCACACTGATCTCCCATCGATTTATTTTCAAGGCTGGCTGTTTCTGTTCTACTTCCTTAAAAATGCAGCGCACGCGACCATGATGACGAAGAAGACGAGGAGGAGGAGGAAGAAGCGGAGAGCGTTATTGTCTTCTGACACATCTCGGATACACGTTTGGAGGCTGACGTCAGTTGGATATCGGGTGTCGGTGGTCGGGCGGCTCAAAAGTGCGGACGAAACCTGCGGAGCCGGAGAGTTCCAGCGCCCGTGCCCCGCGGCCATTCATAACCCTCTCTTCGCTCGAACGAGCACGGGGCGGTGAGGGCCGCCGTCGCTGGTGGTGGTCTCTAGTCAGCGGTGGAAATTCCACATTCCTACGTCCAGGACCAGTCAACACCATAGGACAAGCACCGGCGGCTTCCCACGACAAAAAAAAGATGATGTGTCCAGCGCAGCCACGGGCAGGAGTTGAACTCGACCCTTTAAGATTGCGAGTCGCGGCACGGGTGTCGCCCCTCTGCCTCGTGAGTCACGAGGCCCGAGCCCCCATCGACGTTCGCTCACAGCGGCAGGTCGCCCATTCTCCTCTGCTGCACCCGTGGCCTGGAACTCAGCCACCCGTGATGTCGGCTCCCTGCCCCTCTTCCAACTGGGGGCTCGAGGCCTCCCTCCTCTTCTCTGCGTATGGCCAACCCCTTCTCTCCCGTGTCTCGAGACACCGCCGTGTACATCCACAAGGCACTGCGGTGTACAGGACCATCGATGTTGATTTCCGACAGTGGTACTCACTTTATTGAGCCGAGGAAGGAATGAATATGAATCATGATGCTTTATGGGTATCTCACGACATTTCCAAAGATTGAACTGTGCGGGAGTGGTAGTGCAGTGGTTGGCACGGCTGTACTGTGAACCGAGCGATCCGATTCCCAGTGATGACTAACATCTTTGACGAGTGATATCCGACTTGGTTCTGGGATACCTTCCCTTTCCCCAACCTGCACTGACCCATGTAGTGAAGTATGGTCAACAAACCTCCGTGACCTTCACCTAGCATCAAAAACCCAGGGCTGTAAATTATTATAATTTTACATTGTGTTATTGGAAGAGGGCCATATTCCCCTTGCACATCAACAAATTGTCATGAAACAGCACGCACGAGACGTAATTCCACCAAAACAGCACCACCTCCATCCAGCGGTGGATAGAGAATGGCTGAAAACGTTGAGAGCAAAAAGAGCCGCTCTGTCGATCCGGGGGCGCTCCGCGCGGGTGGAGGATGCGCGGCCCAGCCCGGGGCGACATTTCAGGCTTAAATGCCGCGAGATATCACCGCGGGCAGATTCCCCATCGCGAACGAAACAGCCGAGACGCATCTCATCGTCTTGGCATTTGCCCAATTGCCGTTGACGAAGATATCGCCCGAAATCGGCAACGTCCGCGAGGAGCATCCACCGAGCAGAAGCGTTCATGAGAATCGGGGACCGTGCCGCCAACCCGACCAATTACAGCCGACCTCGGCCGCCTTCATCTCCAAGAAAACAAATATTTTCTGCAAGCCAGCGGACCACATCCAGCATCGCTCACAGCCGAGGCTATGAGTCACGTGCGACATACTGCAATCGACCGTCGACCCGGAGACATTTCTGTGAGGAAGTAAGCCCTGGATTTACACGTGATCCTTATGGCGGTACCCCGGGGTACCAAATAACAACCAAATGGCCGAAGCAATTAAATATGTTATTTCTGGGACACTATTTTTTTCCCAGGGTTGTACTTCACTCCGCGACTGGGGTACCAATGAATCCGACATTGGAGCCACACTCCGCGATGTCTAAACGCAGCGAGGACGATTGCGCCCGAAACCCTGAACGCTCGCGGTACGCACCGTAGTGGTACATCGTGTACAGCTCGTCGAAATTAGTCGATTGCCGCATCGCCGACCATCAACAGACTAAAAGTGACTGCATCACGGACATTGTGAGAGAGCCGGGGTACTATTGTACCCCGGGGTACCGCCATGAGGTTCATTTCGACCCACAGACTCACATAGAGACCCACAAACTCCCACATAGATTAATGCGGTTTGCGTGGATTTTTGTAGAATTGCAGAGATCCATAGATTTACACGTAGCTTAATTTCAGCCGGGTCTTTTTGGGTCAGTGACCATTTTTACGCACTCGACACACCACATCCAGCATACCGATCTCTCTGCCTGTGGCTGCTACTGGTCACGTGCGGCAAACTCCGGTCGACCAGCGACCCGGATGGTGCTCGGTGAGGGATGGCGCGGTGTGGGAAGTGTTTTTGAGACAGCCCGGCTGAAGCGATGGTGGCGGCCTACCAAACGCGAACCGGCACGCCTGCCCCTGCCTTGTGTCACCCAATAATGGCCTCTGTGTAAATACAGCTGCGCCTTATCAGCGAAGCGTTAACCCTGGGGCCTGTGAAGGATGTGCGCCGGTAAATCACACGTTATCCGATTACAGCTCGTTTATATTAGTTTACAGCGACCTTAAATAGGATCAGGCCGGCACAGCCACCATCCTTCCCAACCCGGTGGTGCAAATCGCCCCACCCCCACACACCCCGCCCCCGCCCGCCGGCCAGCCCCCGACCCCATGCTCGAGAGGACAACCATCGCAGAGATGTGAGCGATGAGGTCAACTCGCGTGGCAGGAATGAGATTTTACAGTGCTGTTGTGCAGAACCGTGCGGAATTTGCAACAGCATGGGGAGGCCTTAATCCAGCAGTGGAGCGACCATGGCTGTTGCTGCTGATGCTGACGATTGATGTGACTGGCTGATAGAGCCCCTGCGGTCGTTATAGATTCAGGGTTAACTAAATAAATAAATCGAATCGTGAATGTGATCCTGAACCCCGCAAACAACGTGGCGATTCATCCAATCAGCGTGGAGCGGATCCCGATTGGATTCTCTCCAGCGCCCACACGGAGCTCACTCCCCCAGCGGGGCAGAACGACGTTAACGGCTCAAAAAAAATCAATGCGAGCCCAACTTCTCCACCTGTCCACCCAACTTGTGATTAATCTCCGTCAAATTATCACGTTTCCGATTAAGTGGCATTCTCCCGCTCCGTCCGAGTCTTTTAATTCCCCCCTTGCATGACGCCGCCAGCGAGCGCCGGAGTTTAAATGTCCTCGGCGGTCACCCGCCAGCGAGCCGGTGGAGCGCGCGCGGGCGTATGTCACGTAACCAGTTTTGAGGATTGTCGGGGGCAGCAGTCAGTCAGAAGTTATCAATTACTGTCAGCCGTGGCAGGCGGTGATAATATCAAGTGTCACGTGCGCGCAAGCTCCCGCGGGCCAAAGCCGTGGAGAGAGCGACGTCGCGAGCAGCAGGGCGAGCGGACGCACGGATGCACGGATGCACACACAGACGCACGGATGCACACACAGACGCACGGATGCACACACAGACGCACGGACGCACGGGGAAGCACGGACGCACGCGTGCACTGAGACCCGGGTGCCTGGTCACACCGGACCGCACCACTGAGAAAATCCGGGATGGGGGTGGGATTTGTTGGGAGATACCATTGTGAACCCTCCCCCCCCCAGGCCAGGTAAAACCGACGCACGAATCGTTAATCCACCGCTGTTCAGCGATGATTGCTTCTGGTGGCTGGGCGGGGGAGCGAGCGGCTGCTAGCGGGCGGCAGTGAGTTCGAATCCTGATTGGGGGATGACGACTCAGCCCTCCCTCCGGGGTCAATGAAATAGTCATGTGGAGTTTCCACCACTGGCTCAGGGATTTAAATGGGGACTCACGCTTCCACCCCCCCCCCTTCCCGTGCAGCAGGAGAAGCTCGCCCATGAGTCTACCGTCGTTCCGCGGGTCATTCAACACGATGTCCGACGTTTCGCACCAGGGACCCTCTTCAGAATATGTCGTGAGACGTCAAAACGTCGGGCTCAACGGCGCATCAGAAAACACAAACACCCCATGTGTCACCGCGTGCCACCGCGTGTTCCTGTCTCCCCGTGTGTCACCGTGTGTCACCGCGTGTCCCTGTGTCTCCCCGTGTCACCGTCGCTCAGCATGCCCGCACAAATGGGATGCAAATGTGCGCGCGCTGCGCCGATGCGTGACAGCAACAAGGCGCACACATAACACTCGCGCGCGTAGTGTGCTAACCAGCACTCGCTCGCTCGCTCACTCACGCACGCCCACACACTCACCTAAAGACAAAAATCCCTCGTATCGCCTTCACAGAC
>NC_083807.1:15411702-15470702 GCF_015708825.2 Lethenteron reissneri | reverse complement strand
TAGGTTAGTATGCCGATTTGCTTCTTTTTTACATGAAATGTTCATGGTGAAATATCCTACTTTTAATGCAATATATAACATACTAATGCTAAACAAAAGGGAGGAATTCACTTTTTCTTGGAAAATGTAGCTATGAAAATTTGGATGATTTTGGCATAAAACTGAATAGGTGCCCTAATCCTAACAACCCCAACCCTAACCCTCAGCCATAACCCTAACCCCTAAACCTAAACCCTAGCCCCTAACCCTAAACTTAACCCCTAACCCTAACCCTAAACCCTGAACCTCATCCCCTAGCCCTAACCCTAACATCTAATCCTAACCCCTAACCCTAAACCCTGAACCTCATCCCCTATCCCTAACCTCTAACCCTAACCCCTAACCCTAAACTCTAACGCTAACCCTAAGCCCTAACCCTAAATGACCCTAACCCTAAACCCTAACCCCTACCCCCAACCCTAACCCTCACCCTAACCCCATAACCCCTTGCCCGAACCCACAAACCTCTTCCTATAACCTCTTACCTTAACCCCTAACCTTCACCTAAACCCTAACACAATTTTGTCCAAAAACGGCATAGATTAGTATGCCAATTTGCTTTTTGGCTAAAAAAGGTGTGCCGATTTTCTAAGTTGAGAAATTTATCGTGAAATTTTAAATTTTGTACGTAATATGTAGAATACTGCAGCAAACACAATGGAGGAATGCACTTGTTGTTGAAAAATAAAGCTATGGGAATTTGGCTCATTTTGGCCATAAACAGCAGAGGTTAGTATGTCGGGTTTTTTTTGGGGACGTGAACATTTAATCGCAAAATTTTCTACTTTTAATCTAATGCATAACATACTAAGGGTAAATACAATGGATGAATTCACTTTTTTCCAAAAATAAAGCTGTAAAAATGTGGCCAATTGTGGCCAAAAACGGCATAGGTTAGTGTGCCGATTTTCTTTTCTTGTTGTTGAAAATTTCATGGTGAAATTTCCAACTTTTTAACGTAATATATAGGATATATAAGGCTAAACAACACCGAGGATTGCACTTTTGTTGAAAAGAAAGCTGTAAAAATTTGGCCAATATGGCCAAAAACGGCATAGGTTAGTATGCCGATTTTCTTTTTTGTTGTTGAAAATTTCATGGTGAAATTTCCAACTTTTTACGTAATATATAGGATATATAAGGCTAAACAACACCGAGGATTGCACTTTTGTTTGAAAAAGAAAGCTGTAAAAATTTGGTCATTATTGGCCAAAAAACGGCATAGGTTAGTATGCCGATTTGCTTCTTTTTTACATGAAATGTTCATGGTGAAATATCCTACTTTTAATGCAATATATAACATACTAATGCTAAACAAAAGGGAGGAATTCACTTTTTCTTGGAAAATGTAGCTATGAAAATTTGGATGATTTTGGCATAAAACTGAATAGGTGCCCTAATCCTAACAACCCCAAACCCTAACCCTCAACCCTAACCCTAACCCTAACCCTAACCCTACCCTAACCCTAAACTTAACCCCTAAACCCTAACCCTAAACCCTGAACCTCATCCCCTAGCCCTAACCCTAACATCTAATCCTAACCCCCTAACCCTAAACCCTGAACCTCATCCCCTATCCCCTAACCTCTAACCCTAACCCCTAACCCTAAACTCTAACGCTAACCCTAAGCCCTACCCTAAATGACCCTAACCCTAAACCCTAACCCTACCCCCAACCCCTAACATTCACCCTAACCCCAAACCCCTTGCCCTAACCCCCAACCCTCTCCTATAACCTCTTACCTTAACCCCTAACCTTCACATAAACCCTAACACAATTTTGTCCAAAAACGGCATAGATTAGTATGCCAATTTGCTTTTTGGCTAAAAAGGTGTGCCGATTTTCTAAGTGAGAAATTTATCGTGAAATTTTAAATTTTGTACGTAATATGTAGAATACTGCAGCAAACACAATGGAGGAATGCACTTGTTGTTGAAAATAAAGCTATGGGAATTTGGCTCATTTTGGCCATAAACAGCAGAGGTTAGTATGTCGGGTTTTTTTGGGGACGTGAACATTTAATCGCAAAATTTTCTACTTTTAATCTAATGCATAACATACTAAGGGTAAATACAATGGATGAATTCACTTTTTTCCAAAAATAAAGCTGTTAAAATGTGGCCAATTGTGGCCAAAAACGGCATAGGTTAGTGTGCCGATTTTCTTTTCTTGTTGTTGAAAATTTCATGGTGAAATTTCCAACTTTTTAACGTAATATATAGGATATATAAGGCTAAACAACACCGAGGATTGCACTTTTGTTGAAAAAGAAAGCTGTAAAAATTTGGCCAATATTGGCCAAAAACGGCATAGGTTAGTATGCCGATTTTCTTTTTTTGTTGTTGAAAATTTCATGGTGAAATTTCCAACTTTTTTACGTAATATATAGGATATATAAGGCTAAACAACACCGAGGATTGCACTTTTGTTGAAAAAGAAAGCTGTAAAAATTTGGTCATTATTGGCAAAAAAGGGCATATGCCGATTTGCTTCTTTTTTACATGAAATGTTCATGGTGAAATATCCTACTTTTAATGCAATATATAACATACTAATGCTAAACAAAAGGGAGGAATTCACTTTTTCTTGGAAAATGTAGCTATGAAAATTTGGATGATTTTGGCATAAAACTGAATAGGTGCCCTAATCCTAACAACCCCAAACCCTAACCCTCAGCCATAACCCTAACCCCTAAACCTAAACCCTAGCCCCTAACCCTAAACTTAACCCCTAACCCTAACCCTAAACCCTGAACCTCATCCCCTAGCCCTAACCCTAACATCTAATTCTAACCCCTAACCCTAAACCCTGAACCTCATCCCCTATCCCTAACCTCTAACCCTAACCCCTAACCCTAAACTCTAACGCTAACCCTAAGCCCTAACCCTAAATGACCCTAACCCTAAACCCTAACCCCTACCCCCAACCCCCAACATTCACCCTAACCCCCAAACCCCTTGCCCTAACCCCCAACCTCTTCCTATAACCTCTTACCTTAACCCCTAACCTTCACATAAACCCTAACACAATTTTGTCCAAAAACGGCATAGATTAGTATGCCAATTTGCTTTTTGGCTAAAAAAGGTGTGCCGATTTTCTAAGTTGAGAAATTTATCGTGAAATTTTAAATTTTGTACGTAATATGTAGAATACTGCAGCAAACGCAATGGAGGAATGCACTTGTTGTTGAAAAATAAAGCTATGGGAATTTGGCTCATTTTGGCCATAAACAGCAGAGGTTAGTATGTCGGGTTTTTTTGGGGACGTGAACATTTAATCGCAAAATTTTCTACTTTTAATCTAATGCATAACATACTAAGGGTAAATACAATGGATGAATTCACTTTTTTCCAAAAATAAAGCTGTAAAAATGTGGCCAATTGTGGCCAAAAACGGCATAGGTTAGTGTGCTGATTTTCTTTTCTTGTTGTTGAAAATTTCATGGTGAAATTTCCAACTTTTTAACGTAATATATAGGATATATAAGGCTAAACAACACCGAGGATTGCACTTTTGTTGAAAAAGAAAGCTGTAAAATCTTGGCCAATATTGGCCAAAAACGGCATAGGTTAGTATGCCGATTTTCTTTTTTTGTTGTTGAAAATTTCATGGTGAAATTTCCAACTTTTTTACGTAATATATAGGATATAAGGCTAAACAACACCGAGGATTGCACTTTTGTTGAAAAAGAAAGCTGTAAAAATTTGGCCAATATTGGCCAAAAACGGCATAGGTTAGTATGCCGATTTTCTTTTTTTGTTGTTGAAAATTTCATGGTGAAATTTCCAACTTTTTTACGTAATATATAGGATATATAAGGCTAAACAACACCGAGGATTGCACTTTTGTTGAAAAAGAAAGCTGTAAAAATTTGGTCATTATTGGCCAAAAACGGCATATGCCGATTTGCTTCTTTTTTACATGAAATGTTCATGGTGAAATATCCTACTTTTAATGCAATATATAACATACTAATGCTAAACAAAAGGGAGGAATTCACTTTTTCTTGGAAAATGTAGCTATGAAAATTTGGATGATTTTGGCATAAAACTGAATAGGTGCCCTAATCCTAACAACCCCAAACCCTAACCCTCAGCCATAACCCTAACCCCTAAACCTAAACCCTAGCCCCTAACCCTAAACTTAACCCCTAACCCTAACCCTAAACCCTGAACCTCATCCCCT
The DNA here is from genome assembly GCF_015708825.2 of Lethenteron reissneri. Taxonomy (NCBI): domain Eukaryota; kingdom Metazoa; phylum Chordata; class Hyperoartia; order Petromyzontiformes; family Petromyzontidae; genus Lethenteron; species Lethenteron reissneri. Next base: position 15,466,477 of record NC_083807.1, on the reverse strand, counting down.
AGCCCTAACCCTAACATCTAATCCTAACCCCTAACCCTAAACCCTGAACCTCATCCCCTATCCCTAACCTCTAACCCTAACCCCTAACCCTAAACTCTAACGCTAACCCTAAGCCCTAACCCTAAATGACCCTAACCCTAAACCCTAACCCCTACCCCCAACCCCTAACATTCACCCTAACCCCAAACCCCTTGCCCTAACCCCCAACCTCTTCCTATAACCTCTTACCTTAACCCCTAACCTTCACATAAACCCTAACACAATTTTGTCCAAAAACGGCATAGATTAGTATGCCAATTTGCTTTTTGGCTAAAAAAGGTGTGCCGATTTTCTAAGTTGAGAAATTTATCGTGAAATTTTAAATTTTGTACGTAATATGTAGAATACTGCAGCAAACACAATGGAGGAATGCACTTGTTGTTGAAAAATAAAGCTATGGGAATTTGGCTCATTTTGGCCATAAACAGCAGAGGTTAGTATGTCGGGTTTTTTTTGGGGACGTGAACATTTAATCGCAAAATTTTCTACTTTTAATCTAATGCATAACATACTAAGGGTAAATACAATGGATGAATTCACTTTTTTCCAAAATAAAGCTGTAAAAAGTTGGCCAATTGTGGCCAAAAACGGCATAGGTTAGTATGCCGATTTTCTTTTTTTGTTGTTGAAAATTTCATGGTGAAATTTCCAACTTTTTTACGTAATATATAGGATATATAAGGCTAAACAACACCGAGGATTGCACTTTTGTTGAAAAAGAAAGCTGTAAAAATTTGGTCATTATTGGCCAAAAACGGCATAGGTTAGTATGCCGATTTGCTTCTTTTTTACATGAAATGTTCATGGTGAAATATCCTACTTTTAATGCAATATATAACATACTAATGCTAAACAAAAGGGAGGAATTCACTTTTTCTTGGAAAATGTAGCTATGAAAATTTGGATGATTTTGGCATAAAACTGAATAGGTGCCCTAATCCTAACAACCCCAACCCTAACCCTCAGCCATAACCCTAACCCCTAAACCTAAACCCTAGCCCCTAACCCTAAACTTAACCCCTAACCCTAACCCTAAACCCTGAACCTCATCCCCTAGCCCTAACCCTAACATCTAATCCTAACCCCTAACCCTAAACCCTGAACCTCATCCCCTATCCCTAACCTCTAACCCTAACCCCTAACCCTAAACTCTAACGCTAACCCTAAGCCCTAACCCTAAATGACCCTAACCCTAAACCCTAACCCCTACCCCCAACCCCTAACATTCACCCTAACCCCAAACCCCTTGCCCTAACCCCCAACCTCTTCCTATAACCTCTTACCTTAACCCCTAACCTTCACCTAAACCCTAACACAATTTTGTCCAAAAACGGCATAGATTAGTATGCCAATTTGCTTTTTGGCTAAAAAAGGTGTGCCGATTTTCTAAGTTGAGAAATTTATCGTGAAATTTTAAATTTTGTACGTAATATGTAGAATACTGCAGCAAACACAATGGAGGAATGCACTTGTTGTTGAAAAATAAAGCTATGGGAATTTGGCTCATTTTGGCCATAAACAGCAGAGGTTAGTATGTCGGGTTTTTTTTTGGGGACGTGAACATTTAATCGCAAAATGTTCTACTTTTAATCTAATGCATAACATACTAAGGGTAAATACAATGGATGAATTCACTTTTTTCCAAAAATAAAGCTGTAAAAATGTGGCCAATTGTGGCCAAAAACGGCATAGGTTAGTGTGCCGATTTTCTTTTCTTGTTGTTGAAAATTTCATGGTGAAATTTCCAACTTTTTTACGTAATATATAGGATATATAAGGCTAAACAACACCGAGGATTGCACTTTTGTTGAAAAAGAAAGCTGTAAAAATTGGTCATTATTGGCCAAAACGGCATAGGTTAGTATGCCGATTTGCTTCTTTTTTACATGAAATGTTCATGGTGAAATATCCTACTTTTAATGCAATATATAACATACTAATGCTAAACAAAAGGGAGGAATTCACTTTTTCTTGGAAAATGTAGCTATGAAAATTTGGATGATTTTGGCATAAAACTGAATAGGTGCCCTAATCCTAACAACCCCAACCCTAACCCTCAGCCATAACCCTAACCCCTAAACCTAAACCCTAGCCCCTAACCCTAAACTTAACCCCTAACCCTAACCCTAACCCTGAACCTCATCCCCTAGCCCTAACCCTAACATCTAATCCTAACCCCTAACCCTAAACCCTGAACCTCATCCCCTATCCCTAACCTCTAACCCTAACCCCTAACCCTAAACTCTAACGCTAACCCTAAGCCCTAACCCTAAATGACCCTAACCCTAAACCCTAACCCCTACCCCCAACCCCTAACATTCACCCTAACCCCAAACCCCTTGCCCTAACCCCCAACCTCTTCCTATAACCTCTTACCTTAACCCCTAACCTTCACCTAAACCCTAACACAATTTTGTCCAAAAACGGCATAGATTAGTATGCCAATTTGCTTTTTGGCTAAAAAAGGTGTGCCGATTTTCTAAGTTGAGAAATTTATCGTGAAATTTTAAATTTTGTACGTAATATGTAGAATACTGCAGCAAACACAATGGAGGAATGCACTTGTTGTTGAAAAATAAAGCTATGGGAATTTGGCTCATTTTGGCCATAAACAGCAGAGGTTAGTATGTCGGGTTTTTTTTTGGGGACGTGAACATTTAATCGCAAAATTTTCTACTTTTAATCTAATGCATAACATACTAAGGGTAAATACAATGGATGAATTCACTTTTTTCCAAAATAAAGCTGTAAAAAGGTGGCCAATTGTGGCCAAAAACGGCATAGGTTAGTGTGCCGATTTTCTTTTCTTGTTGTTGAAAATTTCATGGTGAAATTTCCAACTTTTTAACGTAATATATAGGATATATAAGGCTAAACAACACCGAGGATTGCACTTTTGTTGAAAAGAAAGCTGTAAAAATTTGGCCAATATTGGCCAAAAACGGCATAGGTTAGTATGCCGATTTTCTTTTTTTGTTGTTGAAAATTTCATGGTGAAATTTCCAACTTTTTAACGTAATATATAGGATATATAAGGCTAAACAACACCGAGGATTGCACTTTTGTTGAAAAAGAAAGCTGTAAAAATTTGGCCAATATTGGCCAAAAACGGCATAGGTTAGTATGCCGATTTTCTTTTTTTGTTGTTGAAAATTTCATGGTGAAATTTCCAACTTTTTTACGTAATATATAGGATATATAAGGCTAAACAACACCGAGGATTGCACTTTTGTTGAAAAAGAAAGCTGTAAAAATTTGGTCATTATTGGCCAAAAACGGCATATGCCGATTTGCTTCTTTTTTACATGAAATGTTCATGGTGAAATATCCTACTTTTAATGCAATATATAACATACTAATGCTAAACAAAAGGGAGGAATTCACTTTTTCTTGGAAAATGTAGCTATGAAAATTTGGATGATTTTGGCATAAAACTGAATAGGTGCCCTAATCCTAACAACCCCAAACCCTAACCCTCAGCCATAACCCTAACCCCTAAACCTAAACCCTAGCCCCTAACCCTAAACTTAACCCCTAACCCTAACCCTAAACCCTGAACCTCATCCCCTAGCCCTAACCCTAACATCTAATCCTAACCCCTAACCCTAAACCCTGAACCTCATCCCCTATCCCTAACCTCTAACCCTAACCCCTAACCCTAAACTCTAACGCTAACCCTAAGCCCTAACCCTAAATGACCCTAACCCTAAACCCTAACCCCTACCCCCAACCCCTAACATTCACCCTAACCCCAAACCCCTTGCCCTAACCCCCAACCTCTTCCTATAACCTCTTACCTTAACCCCTAACCTTCACATAAACCCTAACACAATTTTGTCCAAAAACGGCATAGATTAGTATGCCAATTTGCTTTTTGGCTAAAAAAGGTGTGCCGATTTTCTAAGTTGAGAAATTTATCGTGAAATTTTAAATTTTGTACGTAATATGTAGAATACTGCAGCAAACACAATGGAGGAATGCACTTGTTGTTGAAAAATAAAGCTATGGGAATTTGGCTCATTTTGGCCATAAACAGCAGAGGTTAGTATGTCGGGTTTTTTTGGGGACGTGAACATTTAATCGCAAAATTTTCTACTTTTAATCTAATGCATAACATACTAAGGGTAAATACAATGGATGAATTCACTTTTTTCCAAAAATAAAGCTGTAAAATGTGGCCAATTGTGGCCAAAAACGGCATAGGTTAGTATGCCGATTTTCTTTTTTTGTTGTTGAAAATTTCATGGTGAAATTTCCAACTTTTTTACGTAATATATAGGATATATAAGGCTAAACAACACCGAGGATTGCACTTTTGTTGAAAAAGAAAGCTGTAAAAATTTGGTCATTATTGGCCAAAAACGGCATAGGTTAGTATGCCGATTTGCTTCTTTTTTACATGAAATGTTCATGGTGAAATATCCTACTTTTAATGCAATATATAACATACTAATGCTAAACAAAAGGGAGGAATTCACTTTTTCTTGGAAAATGTAGCTATGAAAATTTGGATGATTTTGGCATAAAACTGAATAGGTGCCCTAATCCTAACAACCCCAACCCTAACCCTCAGCCATAACCCTAACCCCTAAACCTAAACCCTAGCCCCTAACCCTAAACTTAACCCCTAACCCTAACCCTAAACCCTGAACCTCATCCCCTAGCCCTAACCCTAACATCTAATCCTAACCCCTAACCCTAAACCCTGAACCTCATCCCCTATCCCTAACCTCTAACCCTAACCCCTAACCCTAAACTCTAACGCTAACCCTAAGCCCTAACCCTAAATGACCCTAACCCTAAACCCTAACCCCTACCCCCAACCCCTAACATTCACCCTAACCCCAAACCCCTTGCCCTAACCCCCAACCTCTTCCTATAACCTCTTACCTTAACCCCTAACCTTCACCTAAACCCTAACACAATTTTGTCCAAAAACGGCATAGATTAGTATGCCAATTTGCTTTTTGGCTAAAAAAGGTGTGCCGATTTTCTAAGTTGAGAAATTTATCGTGAAATTTTAAATTTTGTACGTAATATGTAGAATACTGCAGCAAACACAATGGAGGAATGCACTTGTTGTTGGAAAATAAAGCTATGGGAATTTGGCTCATTTTGGCCATAAACAGCAGAGGTTAGTATGTCGGGTTTTTTTTTTGGGGACGTGAACATTTAATCGCAAAATGTTCTACTTTTAATCTAATGCATAACATACTAAGGGTAAATACAATGGATGAATTCACTTTTTTCCAAAAATAAAGCTGTAAAAATGTGGCCAATTGTGGCCAAAAACGGCATAGGTTAGTGTGCCGATTTTCTTTTCTTGTTGTTGAAAATTTCATGGTGAAATTTCCAACTTTTTTACGTAATATATAGGATATATAAGGCTAAACAACACCGAGGATTGCACTTTTGTTGAAAAAGAAAGCTGTAAAAATTTGGTCATTATTGGCCAAAAACGGCATAGGTTAGTATGCCGATTTGCTTCTTTTTTACATGAAATGTTCATGGTGAAATATCCTACTTTTAATGCAATATATAACATACTAATGCTAAACAAAAGGGAGGAATTCACTTTTTCTTGGAAAATGTAGCTATGAAAATTTGGATGATTTTGGCATAAAACTGAATAGGTGCCCTAATCCTAACAACCCCAACCCTAACCCTCAGCCATAACCCTAACCCCTAAACCTAAACCCTAGCCCCTAACCCTAAACTTAACCCCTAACCCTAACCCTAAACCCTGAACCTCATCCCCTAGCCCTAACCCTAACATCTAATCCTAGCCCCTAACCCTAAACCCTGAACCTCATCCCCTATCCCTAACCTCTAACCCTAACCCCTAACCCTAAACTCTAACGCTAACCCTAAGCCCTAACCCTAAATGACCCTAACCCTAAACCCTAACCCCTACCCCCAACCCCTAACATTCACCCTAACCCCAAACCCCTTGCCCTAACCCCCAACCTCTTCCTATAACCTCTTACCTTAACCCCTAACCTTCACCTAAACCCTAACACAATTTTGTCCAAAAACGGCATAGATTAGTATGCCAATTTGCTTTTTGGCTAAAAAAGGTGTGCCGATTTTCTAAGTTGAGAAATTTATCGTGAAATTTTAAATTTTGTACGTAATATGTAGAATACTGCAGCAAACACAATGGAGGAATGCACTTGTTGTTGAAAAATAAAGCTATGGGAATTTGGCTCATTTTGGCCATAAACAGCAGAGGTTAGTATGTCGGGTTTTTTTTGGGGACGTGAACATTTAATCGCAAAATTTTCTACTTTTAATCTAATGCATAGCATACTAAGGGTAAATACAATGGATGAATTCACTTTTTTCCAAAAATAAAGCTGTAAAAATGTGGCCAATTGTGGCCAAAAACGGCATAGGTTAGTGTGCCGATTTTCTTTTCTTGTTGTTGAAAATTTCATGGTGAAATTTCCAACTTTTTAACGTAATATATAGGATATATAAGGCTAAACAACACCGAGGATTGCACTTTTGTTGAAAAAGAAAGCTGTAAAAATTTGGCCAATATTGGCCAAAAACGGCATAGGTTAGTATGCCGATTTTCTTTTTTTGTTGTTGAAAATTTCATGGTGAAATTTCCAACTTTTTAACGTAATATATAGGATATATAAGGCTAAACAACACCGAGGATTGCACTTTTGTTGAAAAAGAAAGCTGTAAAAATTTGGTCATTTTTGGCCAAAACGGCATAGGTTAGTATGCCGATTTGCTTCTTTTTTACATGAAATGTTCATGGTGAAATATCCTACTTTTAATGCAATATATAACATACTAATGCTAAACAAAAGGGAGGAATTAACTTTTTCTTGGAAAATGTAGCTATGAAAATTTGGATGATTTTGGCATAAAACTGAATAGGTGCCCTAATCCTAACAACCCCAACCCTAACCCTCAGCCATAACCCTAACCCCTAAACCTAAACCCTAGCCCCTAACCCTAAACTTAACCCCTAACCCTAACCTTAAACCCTGAACCTCATCCCCTAGCCCTAACCCTAACATCTAATCCTAACCCCTAACCCTAAACCCTGAACCTCATCCCCTATCCCTAACCTCTAACCCTAACCCCTAACCCTAAACTCTAACGCTAACCCTAAGCCCTAACCCTAAATGACCCTAACCCTAAACCCTAACCCCTACCCCCAACCCCTAACATTCACCCTAACCCCAAACCCCTTGCCCTAACCCCCAACCTCTTCCTATAACCTCTTACCTTAACCCCTAACCTTCACCTAAACCCTAACACAATTTTGTCCAAAAACGGCATAGATTAGTATGCCAATTTGCTTTTTGGCTAAAAAAGGTGTGCCGATTTTCTAAGTTGAGAAATTTATCGTGAAATTTTAAATTGTGTACGTAATATGTAGAATACTGCAGCAAAAACAATGGAGGAATGCACTTGTTGTTGAAAAATAAAGCTATGGGAATTTGGCTCATTTTGGCCATAAACAGCAGAGGTTAGTATGTCGGGTTTTTTTTTGGGGACGTGAACATTTAATCGCAAAATTTTCTACTTTTAATCTAATGCATAACATACTAAGGGTAAATACAATGGATGAATTCACTTTTTTCCAAAAATAAAGCTGTAAAAATGTGGCCAATTGTGGCCAAAAACGGCATAGGTTAGTGTGCCGATTTTCTTTTCTTGTTGTTGAAAATTTCATGGTGAAATTTCCAACTTTTTAACGTAATATATAGGATATATAAGGCTAAACAACACCGAGGATTGCACTTTTGTTGAAAAAGAAAGCTGTAAAAATTTGGCCAATATTGGCCAATATTGGCCAAAACGGCATGAAATGTTCATGGTGAAATATCCTACTTTTAATGCAATATATAACATACTAATGCTAAACAAAGGGAGGAATTCACTCTTTCTTGGAAAATGTAGCTATGAAAATTTGAATGATTTTGGCATAAAACTGCATAGGTGCCCTAATCCTAACTACCCCAACCCTAACCCTCAGCCATAACCCTAATCCCTTAACCTAAACCCTAGCCCCTAACCCTAAACTTAACCCCTAACCCTAATCCCAAACCCTAATTGATATGCCTTTAAACGCGTCTCAGCGAGATGAGTTGAATTGTATATGGCGCGACTCTGTCGAGTAGAGTCGAAGGGCACACACCACTTGCTTGTTGTGTGACGTGTGGAACCGGGGCGGCATTTTGCATTGAAGCCAATGATGGGTGTGATTGTTGCCGATTTGAAGCGCACTGTTTGGGAATGCAGTGCGTTACACTTTTTCAGCACCGATGTTCACCAAATATGCAACGGTGTAAACGTATGGGACAGCTTGGGATGTCAATGCAGTAGTTTGTTACTTGAAAATCCGTGAAGAAATAAAGAATTGCGGTGCAAATCGGCCGCAGAGTTTAGTTTGTTTTTCCCGGCGCTTGACGTGTTACGTTTGCCCTCTGGTGGACAAGTGCAGTACCACAAGTCAAGATTTACTACCACAAGCATTCAATTCATGGTGAAGTCTGCTATGTGGTGGACATGTGCAGTGCAGGCCAACACAGTTCGCCAGCAGTTGCCGCTGTCAGACGTCACCCCGCGTGTTCCCGCAGTTGTGAGTCGCTGCTGCTGCTGCTGCGGCGTCCTGGCGTTAGTCCCAAGCGGGTTGGCGGCGATGAAGCCGTGAAGACGCCGCACAGCGCCACTGCTGCTGTCACCGCGCCAGGCACTGCAATGGTACCATGTGACCACACGGTGGCGCTACAGCACCATGCTGGTTAAGTTATTTCGCGAGTGTCCATGTTGGTTAGGTTATTTAGCGAGTGTCCATGTTGGTTAGGTTATTTAGCGAGTGTCCATGTTGGTTAGGTTATTTAGCGAGTGTCCATGGTGGTTAGGTTATTTAGCGAGTGTCCATATTGGTTAGATTATTTAGCGAGTGTCCATGTTGGTTAGGTTATTTAGCGATTGTCCATGTTGATTAGGTTATTTAGCGAGTGTCCATGATCTTCTTGGTTCTTTCGGTAAAGTCACGTAGAAGGGAAGTAATAAAATAATAAAAATAAAACATAATAAAATAATTCTCACGACGTTTCGGCTACAACGCAAGCAGCCGTCTTCAGGTGAAGAATGAGACTGCCAAGCTTGGAGCATATATATATAAGTTGGGTTGGAGGTGGAAGAAGAGCACCTTAACAAAATAATGTGCATATCAAGAGGAATTTAGCATATTCATGGGAATGCGTAGGAGGTGGGCGGGGGGGGTTCAAAGTTATATTATGCCCATACATTATGCAGGATTAGCAGCATCAAAGGGAGGGGGTAGGGGGTAGCATTAACAAAGGGAGGGAATGTTAATAGTATGTAGAAGCAATGAAACATGTCAATGAGAGTGGTGGCAGGAGACCCGCAGCGGAGCAAATAATGCATTCCCTGTGGAGAACACAAGATACACAGTCAATGCCAGTGAGTGGACTGCTGTCTGAAAGCCACCGTAAACGTGAACAACAATCAGTTAAGATCCGAAATGGTTTATTACGTCCTTCCAATGATTGCTGAGCCAGAATCCATCTTCTCGGTTGAAATTGTCTCTGTGTTTGTATATGTGGATCGCCTCATGAACGAATCTCTCATGGTAGCCAGATGGCTTGCAGAGAACCTCTGTCTTGGAGAAGTCAATGTCATGTGAGCCCACTGAATTGTAACAGTGATCTGCCACGGCTGAGGTGTTTGTCCTACCGTGTTTCAGGTCTGCTTTATGTTCACGGATGCGGTCCGAGACATGTCGTTTGGTTTCTCCAATGTAACTGCTACCACAGAGGCAACTTACTTTGTAGACGCCAGGGTACTGTATGTCTGGAACCATGTCTTTTACAGACGGGACCAGATCACGGATTTTATGTACTGTGTTGAATCGGACCTGAATTTTGTGTTTAATCAGGATTTTGGAGATCTTTTTTGTGACCCCAGCAATGTTTGGTAAGGTGATGGTTTTGAAAGGCTCCTCAACAGGATATTTCTTGATGGTTGGAGTGATGGCTTTTCGGATTGTGTAGTCGGAGTAACCATTAGCCTTAAGAGCTTGGCGTACGTGTTTGAGTTCACTGGCAATGTGTTCCTGGTCGGAGATGCATTGGGCTCTATGGTATAGAGTCTTGATGAGGGAGTTCTTCTGGGATGGATGGTGGTGGGAATCCGGTTTTAGGTAGGCATCCGTATGGGTGGCTTTCCTGTAGACAGAATGGCTCATTGAACCATCAGGTCTCCTTTTAATTAGGACATCCTAAAAGGGTAGCTGGCCATTGATGTCGGTGTCATAGAAATTTCCAAAATCTGTGCAATTTCGACGAATTGCATCGACATCTGTGTCGGATAGAAGAGTTTTGACGTCCAGCAGAAATCCAAATTTTGTGTTCAGGTCTTTTAGTCGTAAAAACCGTGTTGACATCTCCTGTTGAAGTCGATAAAATACACTCTTCATAACGCGCACAATTTCTTCTTCTGCTGAAAGTCCTGCATCTCTTGCCAGTTCCCCTGGCATCTTCCGACGTCACCTATTTCTTCTGTCCACATCGATCCCCCAGGCTGTGCATTTTGTTTTGGCGTTTTCTACAGCAACTTGGCTCAAATCATCACGAAGCTTGACAAATTCATGCTCCAAAGATTCAAGATCAGTTGCTGCATCCTTGAAATTCATAGTAGGATCCTGTAAGCGCTTCTGAACACGATCAATTTTTCCAAGAATGACATTCCAGAAATGTAATAAAACTATGAAGTTAAGATGTAATACGCATGCCTGTGTAGTGAGTTACACCTGTAACTGTTCTGCATCACTTCTGGTTTCAGGTGTCATAGTTACGTCCTCCGATAATTTGTCTAGCAGCCCTACTAGTTCATCCAGTCCTTCATAGATAGCTTTAACAGCTTCTGATCGTGCACTCCAGCGTGTTTCAGCCTCCCGCTTTACTGTGATGGGCACAGCTTTTTTTAACTCTTCCCAACGAATTGTTGAACGAGAGAGAAACAAATATATACTTTCAACTGTTCCAAAAAATGTGACGACAAGTGGATCCTGTTTAGCTGAGTGTACTCCTTCTAAGTTTAATCTGTGGTTGTCACAGTTGACAAACAATGCTCTGTGATTTTTGTCACATATTCGTTGTTGAAGGCCGGATATTTGCCCAGTCATCACAGCAGCATTGTCATAACATTGTGCCCGACAGTCGGCTAGAGGTATGTTGTCAGATTTCAGTCTTTTGACGATGACTCTTTCTAGGCTTGCTGCATCTTTTGCATGTATCTCGATATAACCTAAAAATGATTCTTTGATAGTTACTTTTTTAGTTTGAAAATCTACATCCACAAATCTTATGACCTGAGAAAGCTGTTCCCGATGTCCTAGATCAGGAGTTGAGTCAAGTAAGATACCGTAGTACTTGTTTTTCCTGATATCACTCAACAATTGGTTCTTTACAGTCGACGCAAGTATGTGGATAAATTCATTCTGGATTTTCGGGGACAAATAAGAAACTGATCCCGGATTTTCTCCTGCGTGCTGTACGTGTTTTGCTAACAATGGGTCATACTGAGCAACGAGTTTGATCAGCGCGAGAAAGTTTCCAACATTTTTATCCTCATCCGCATTCAAATTTTCCACGTACCAAAATGTAATTACATGACATGCAGGCTGTGTGTGGCGGGATATATACACTTTGAGGTTGAGGTTGAGGTGTAGATTTGTGCAGTAGTTTCAGGCTGCCGCGCCCGCCGCAATAAGTTATAATGTAACGTTGTAAGCCTCATTTTGGCGCCCCTTTACCTTGACGCCCGGCGACATATGTACCCCCCTGCCCCCCCTAGCTACGCCTCTGTCGGAGGTGCGGGGGAAGGACAACAAACTAAGTACAAAAAGTGGTTCTAAAGAAAGTTTATTTTTAATCTGGACTTAAAAAATGCGTAGCTCCAGTGACTTCCTAATATCGGAGGGAAAAACATTCCAGACAGCTGCAGAAGTGCATCTGAAAGCGTGCAATGCCGTCTTTATTCGATGACTTGCCAAAAGCGAAGATGACCAGAGTTTGCGTGATGGTTGATACTCTTTGATGATACCAGCAAGGTATTGGGGTTCACTTGTGGCAAGCGCTTTGTATGTAATGAGTGCAACCTTCTAATGGATGAGTTCGGCAACAGGAAGCCAATGCAGTTCGGTGAGCACTGGGCAGACATGGTCGGATTTAGCAGTACCCGTCATGACGCCTGACAAATGATGTTGTACTCGCTGCAGCTTGGCAATGTTTTTGCCAGATGTGCCGGAGAGTAGCGAGTCGGAAAAATCGAGACCTAACCAATTCCTAACCCTTAACCCTAACCCTTAACCCTAACCCCTGAACCCTAACCTTTAACCCTAACCCCTGAACCCTAACCCTTAACTCTAACCCCTGAACCCTAACCCTTAACCCTAACCCCTGAACCCTAACCCCTGAACCCTAACCCTTAACCCTAACCCCTGAACCCTAACCCTTAACCCTAACCCTTAACCCTAACCCTTAACCCTTACCCCTAACCCTTAACCCTAACCCCTGAACCCTAACCCTTAACCCTAACCCCTGAACCCTAACCCTTAACCCTAACCCCTGAACCCTAACCCTAAACCCTAACCCCTGAACCCTAACCCTTAACCCTAACCCCTGAACCCTAACCCTTAACTCTAACCCCTAAGGTGCCGTCCATAAATGTCACGCACCTAGGTGGGGGGGGGGGGGTCAGACATTTGTGACGATGTGTGACGAGGGGGGGGGGGGTTGAGAAATGTGACGTCACATCAAAATGTGCAACTTTAACTAAATATAGACAACACGTTCTACCCAATTAAATAGACTTTAATAAATGTTGTCCTACAACATCAAAGTGCAGCGCCACATTAACTACGCACTACAATGACAATAGTTCTTTTAAAAATGGAAATATGGTTTTGGGGGGGGGGCAGAGCTTTGTGACGTCATAGTTGGGGGGGGTCTGACTTTTTGTGGCGCCGTGTGACGAGGGGGGGGGGGGGTCAAAAATCGTCCAAAATCGCGGACGGCCCCTAACACTACCCCTAACACGGAGCCCAGACCCTAACGCCTAACCCCTAACCCTAAATCCTAAACCTAACCCCTAATCCTAACTCCTAACCCTAACCCTTAACCCCTAAACCCTAACCCATAACCCATAACCCGAACCCCTACCCTGACCCCTAACCCCTGACCCTGACCGACCCTGACCCTAATCCCTAACTCTAATTCTCGCGAGAGTTGCCGGGAGGCATGAGCGAATTCTCGTGAGAGTTGGGGGGGGGGCGTGAGAGGAGCAGAGGGAGGGGGGTGGGGGGCAGGGTAGGGAGCGATCCGCTCGGACGGAGTTTGTGAAACGAGTCGAGACTCAGAACGCGGAAGGGCGAAACAACGCAATGGGTCTCTGTGTGGTGAGTCTGTGGGTCTCTGTGTGGTGAGTCTGTGGGTCTCTGTGTGGTGAGTCTGTGGGTCTCTGTGTGGTGAGTCTGTGGGTCTGTGTTGTGAGTCTGTAGGTCTCTGTGGTGAGTCTGTGGGTCTCTGTGTGGTGAGTCTGTGGGTCTCTGTGTGGTGAGTCTGTGGGTCTCTGTGTGGTGAGTCTATGGGTCTCTGTGTGGTGAGTCTGTGGGTCTCTGTGTGGTGAGTCTGTGGGTATCTGTGTGGTGAGTCTGTGGGTCTCTGTGTGGTGAGTCTGTGGGTCTCTGTGTGGTGAGTCTGTGGGTCTCTGTGTGGTGAGTCTGTGGGTCTCTGTGTCGTGAGTCTATGGGTCTCTGTGTGGTGAGTCTGTGTGGTGAGTCTGTGGGTCTCTGTGTGGTGAGTCTATGGGTCTCTGTGTAGTGAGTCTGTGGGTCTCTGTGTGGTGAGTCTATGGGTCTCTGTGTGGTGAGTCTGTGGGTCTCTGTGTGGTGAGTCTGTGGGTCTCTGTGTGGTGAGTCTATGGGTCTCTGTGTGGTGAGTCTGTGGGTCTCTGTGTGGTGAGTCTGTGGGTCTCTGTGTGGTGAGTCTGTGGGTCTCTGTGTGGTGAGTCTATGGGTCTCTGTGTGGTGAGTCTATGGGTCTCTGTGTGGTGAGTCTCAGTGGTGAGTCTGTGGGTCTTTGTGTGGTGAGTCTATGTGTCTCTGTGTAGTGAGTCTGTGGGTCTCTGTGTGGTGAGTCTATGGGTCTCTGTGTGGTGAGTCTGTGGGTCTCTGTGTGGTGAGTCTGTGGGTCTCTGTGTGGTGAGTCTGTGGGTCTCTGTGTGGTGAGTCTATGGGTCTCTGTGTGGTGAGTCTGTGGGTCTCTGTTTGGTGAGTCTATGGGTCTCTGTGTGGTGAGTCTATAGGTCTCTGTGTGGTGAGTCTGTGGGTCTCTGTGTGGTGAGTCTGTGGGTCTCTGTGTGGTGAGTCTGTGGGTCTCTGTGTGGTGAATCTGTGGGTCTCTGTGTGGTGAGTCTGTGGGTCTCTGTGTGGTGAGTCTTTGGGTCACTGTGTGGTGAGTCTGTGGGTCTCTGTGTGGTGAGCCTGTGGGTCTCTGTGTGGTGAGTCTGTGGGTCTCTGTGTGGTGAGTCTATGGGTCTCTGTGTGGTGAGTCTGTGGGTCTCTGTGTGGTGAGTCTGTGGGTCTCTGTGTGGTGAGTCTGTGGGTCTCTATGTGGTGAATCTGTGGGTCTCTGTGTGGTGAGTCTGTGGGTATCTGTGTGGTGAGTCTGTGGGTCTCTGTGTGTTGAGTCTATGGGTCTCTGTGTGGTGAGTCTGTGGGTCTCTGTGTGGTGAGTCTGTGGGTCTCTGTGTCGTGAGTCTATGGGTCTCTGTGTGGTGAGTCTGTGTGGTGAGTCTGTGGGTCTCTGTGTGGTGAGTCTATGGGTCTCTGTGTTGTGAGTCTGTGGGTCTCTGTGTGGTGAGTCTATGGGTCTCTGTGTGGTGAGTCTGTGGGTCTCTGTGTGGTGAGTCTGTGGGTCTCTGTGTGGTGAGTCTATGGGTCTCTGTGTGGTGAGTCTATGGGTCTCTGTGTGGTGAGTCTCAGTGGTGAGTCTGTGGGTCTTTGTGTGGTGAGTCTATGTGTCTCTGTGTAGTGAGTCTGTGGGTCTCTGTGTGGTGAGTCTATGGGTCTCTGTGTGGTGAGTCTGTGGGTCTCTGTGTGGTGAGTCTGTGGGTCTCTGTGTGGTGAGTCTGTGGGTCTCTGTGTGGTGAGTCTGTGGGTCTCTGTGTCGTGAGTCTATGGGTCTCTGTGTGGTGAGTCTGTGTGGTGAGTCTGTGGGTCTCTGTGTGGTGAGTCTATGGGTCTCTGTGTAGTGAGTCTGTGGGTCTCTGTGTGGTGAGTCTATGGGTCTCTGTGTGGTGAGTCTGTGGGTCTCTGTGTGGTGAGTCTGTGGGTCTCTGTGTGGTGAGTCTATGGGTCTCTGTGTGGTGAGTCTGTGGGTCTCTGTGTGGTGAGTCTGTGGGTCTCTGTGTGGTGAGTCTGTGGGTCTCTGTGTGGTGAGTCTATGGGTCTCTGTGTGGTGAGTCTATGGGTCTCTGTGTGGTGAGTCTCAGTGGTGAGTCTGTGGGTCTTTGTGTGGTGAGTCTATGTGTCTCTGTGTAGTGAGTCTGTGGGTCTCTGTGTGGTGAGTCTATGGGTCTCTGTTTGGTGAGTCTGTGGGTCTCTGTGTGGTGAGTCTGTGGGTCTCTGTGTGGTGAGTCTGTGGGTCTCTGTGTGGCGAGTCTATGGGTCTCTGTGTGGTGAGTCTGTGGGTCTCTGTTTGGTGAGTCTATGGGTCTCTGTGTGGTGAGTCTATAGGTCTCTGTGTGGTGAGTCTGTGGGTCTCTGTGTGGTGAGTCTGTGGGTCTCTGTGTGGTGAGTCTGTGGGTCTCTGTGGGTCTCTGTGTGGTGAGTCTGTGGGTCTCTGTGTGGTGAGTCTGTGGGTCTCTGTGTGGTGAGTCTGTGGGTCTCTGTGTGGTGAGTCTGTGGGTCTCTGTGTGGTGAGCCTGTGGGTCTCTGTGTGGTGAGTCTGTGGGTCTCTGTGTGGTGAGTCTATGGGTCTCTGTGTGGTGAGTCTGTGGGTCTCTGTGTGGTGAGTCTGTGGGTCTCTGTGTGGTGAGTCTGTGGGTCTCTATGTGGTGAATCTGTGGGTCTCTGTGTGGTGAGTCTGTGGGTATCTGTGTGGTGAGTCTGTGGGTCTCTGTGTGTTGAGTCTATGGGTCTCTGTGTGGTGAGTCTGTGGGTCTCTGTGTGGTGAGTCTGTGGGTCTCTGTGTCGTGAGTCTATGGGTCTCTGTGTGGTGAGTCTGTGTGGTGAGTCTGTGGGTCTCTGTGTGGTGAGTCTATGGGTCTCTGTGTTGTGAGTCTGTGGGTCTCTGTGTGGTGAGTCTATGGGTCTCTGTGTGGTGAGTCTGTGGGTCTCTGTGTGGTGAGTCTGTGGGTCTCTGTGTGGTGAGTCTATGGGTCTCTGTGTGGTGAGTCTATGGGTCTCTGTGTGGTGAGTCTCAGTGGTGAGTCTGTGGGTCTTTGTGTGGTGAGTCTATGTGTCTCTGTGTAGTGAGTCGGTGGGTCTCTGTGTGGTGAGTCTATGGGTCTCTGTGTGGTGAGTCTGTGGGTCTCTGTGTGGTGAGTCTGTGGGTCTCTGTGTGGTGAGTCTGTGGGTCTCTGTGTGGTGAGTCTGTGGGTCTCTGTTTGGTGAGTCTATGGGTCTCTGTGTGGTGAGTCTATAGGTCTCTGTGTGGTGAGTCTGTGGGTCTCTGTGTGGTGAGTCTGTGGGTCTCTGTGTGGTGAGTCTGTGGGTCCCTGTGTGGTGAGTCTGTGGGTCTCTGTGTGGTGAGTCTGTGGGTCACTGTGTGGTGAGTCTGTGGGTTCTCTGTGTGGTGAGCCTGTGGGTCTCTGTGTGGTGAGTCTGTGGGTCTCTGTGTGGTGAGTCTATGGGTCTCTAGTGGGTCTCTGCTGTGGTGAGTCTGTGGGTCTCTGTGTGGTGAGCTCTGTGGGTCTCTATGTGTGGTGAGTCTGTGGTCTCTGTGTGGTGAGTCTGTGGGTCTCTGTGTGTGAGTCCTGTGGGTCGCTGTGTGGTGAGCTGTGGGTCTCTGTGTGGTGAGTCTGTGGGTCTCTGTGTGGTGAGTCTGTGGGTGGTGAGTCTGTGGGTCTCTGTGTGGTGAGTCTATGGGTCTCTGTGTGGTGAGTCTATGGGTGTCTGTGTGGTGAGTCTGTGTGGTGAGTCTGTGGGTCTCTGTGTGGTGAGTCTATGGGTCTCTGTGTGGCGAGTCTGTGGGTCTATGTTTGGTGAGTCTATGGGTCTCTGTGTGGTGAGTCTATAGGTCTCTGTGTGGTGAGTCTGTGGGTCTCTGTGTGGTAGAGTCTGTGGGTCTCTGTGTGGTGAGTCTGTGGGTCTCTGTGTGGTGAGTCTGTGGGTCTCTGTGTGGTGAGTCTGTGGGTCACTGTGTGGTGAGTCTGTGGGTCTCTGTGTGGTGAGCCTGTGGGTCTCTGTGTGGTGAGTCTGTGGGTCTCTGTGTGGTGAGTCTATGGGTCTCTGTGTGGTGAGTCTGTGGGTCTCTGTGTGGTGAGTCTGTGGGTCTATGTGTGGTGAGTCTGTGGGTCTCTATGTGGTGAATCTGTGGGTCTCTGTGTGGTGAGTCTATGGGTCTCTGTGTGGTGAGTCTGTGGGTCGCTGTGTGGTGAGACTGTGGGTCTCTGTGTGGTGAGTCTGTGGGTCTCTGTGTGGTGAGTCTGTGGGTCTCTGTGTGGTGAGTCTGTGGGTCTCTGTGTGGTGAGTCTATGGGTCTCTGTGTGGTGAGTCTATGGGTGTCTGTGTGGTGAGTCTGTGTGGTGAGTCTGTGGGTCTCTGTGTGGTGAGTCTATGGGTCTCTGTGTGGTGAGTCTGTGGGTCTCTGTGTGGTGAGTCTATGGGTCTCTGTGTGGTAAGTCTGTGGGTCTCTGTGTGGTGAGTCTGTGGGTCTCTGTGTGGTGAGTCTATGGGTCTCTGTGTGGTGAGTCTGTGGGTCTCTGTGTGGAGAGTCTGTGGGTCTCTGTGTTGTGAGTCTGTGGGTCTCTGTGTGGTGAGTCTATGGGTCTCTGTGTGGTGAGTCTATGGGTCTCTGTGTGGTGAGTCTATGGGTCTCTGTGTGGTGAGTGTATGGGTCTCTGTGTGGTGAGTGTGTGGTGAGTCTGTGAGTCTCTGTGTGGTGAGTCTATGTGTCTCTGTGTAGTGAGTCTGTGGGTCTCTGTGTGGTGAGTCTATGGGTCTCTGTGTGGTGAGTCTGTGGGCGTCTGTGTGGTGAGTCTGTGGGTCTCTGTGTGGTGAGTCTATGGGTCTCTGTGTGGTGAGTCTGTGGGTCTCTGTGTGGTAAGTGTGTGGGTCTCTGTGTGGTGAGTCTGTGGGTCTCTGTGTGGTGAGTCTGTGGGTCTCTGTGTGGTGAGTCTGTGGGTCTCTGTGTGGTGAGTCTATGGGTCTCTGTGTGGTGAGTCTATGGGTGTCTGTGTGGTGAGTCTATAGGTCTCTGTGTGGTGAGTCTGTGGGTCTCTGTGTGGTGAGTCTATGGGTCTCTGTGTGGTGAGTCTGTGGGTCTCTGTGTGGTGGCTTCGGCCTTGGAGTCTACGGACGTGCAGGAGGCCTTCCTGAAGCTCTTGTCGGTGATGATTGAGAAGGATGAGCGTGAGGACCCCTCCATCCTGGCCGCACCTCCGACCGTAGAGGCTGGACAACGCCCAAGCAAGAAGGGGTGCCAGGTCTGTTGAGGTGTCATCCCTGGACCCCAGCGCCACTCCCTATCGAATTTCTACTACTCCCCGTCTCCCCGCCCACTCCCCATCTCCGTCATCACCTCACTCACCCACCATTGGTGTAGCCATCAACTCACCCACTCGCCACTGGTCTAAGTGTATCGTCATTGATAGCCATTGTGTATAGCGCAGACATGGGCAAAGTACGCGCCGCGGGCCGTATACGGCCCGTTGGGCTTTTTAATCCGGCCCGCCGAACTTGTGCAAATATTATTAAATTAAATTTTACCTTCCTCCTGTAATGCCCCCATTTCCCCATTAGATGGCGCACTTTGTGTAATTCAACAAAACAAACAAAACTTAACTCCGAGTTCTCTCCGAATTTCACGAGTCCGTTCTAGACCCCACAGTTTTTTAAAGAGTTTTAAGCACAGAACACATAATTAAAGTTTAAAAAATCATTAATTATACAAACTTTTCAATAATTTCCTTTTTCACTGAGATACTAATTTTCTTTAAAACCTTCTTCTCACCAACATTACCACTCATTGCCACTTTCTCCAAAGGCAAGTTTGCAAAAGAATGCATGGTACAGACAGCAGACATCTTGTGTACGGAGATCAAAAGCAAATTTGAAAAAGTCAGTTTATCACGCAGGACTGTGACTCGCCGTGTGGAACTGATAAAAATATAGCCAGTCAATTAAACAAAAAGTCTGATTCCTTTGAATTATATTCACTAGCACTGGATTTAAAGTACGGACGTAACAGACACTGCTCAGCTCCTCATTTTTATCCGAGGCATTGACGACAGTTTTGCGATAACAGAGGAGTTTTTAACCATGGAGTCCCTGAAATGAACAACGCGGGGAGAGGACTTGTATAACCAGGTATCTGCTGTCATCGAAAAAATTACGCTACCTTGGAGTAAACTTGTCAATGTCACAACGGATGGATCGCCAAATTTAACTGGAAAAAATGTTGGGCTGCTGAAAAGAATCCAGGATAAAGTGAAAGAGGAAAACCCTGTCCAGGATTTTATTTTCCTTCACTGCATCATCCATCAGGAATCCCTGTGTAAGTCTGTATTGCAGCTTAATCATGTCGTGAATCCAGTCGTAAAACTTGTGAACTTTATACGAGCAAGTGGACTTCAGCACCGTCAGTTTATTACGTTCCTGGAGGAAACTGATGCGGATCATCAGGACTTGCTGTACCACTCTCGTGTCCGCTGGTTAAGTTTGGGGAAAGAGTTACAACGATTATGGGAGCTGAAAGATGACATCATCGCATTTTCGGAGTTGATGGGGAAACCTGACGAATTCCCTGAGCTAAGCGACAAGAACTGGCTTAGTGACTTTGCGTTTGCTGTGGACATATTTTCACACATGAATGAGCTGAATGTGAAACTGCAGGGGAAAGATCAGTTTGTTCACGACATGTACAAACATGTGAAAGCCTTCAAATCCAAGCTCACTTTGTTCTCCGGACAAATTGCGAACAAATCTTTTGCTCATTTCCCCACACTTGCCATGCAGGAATAGGCACCGCGAAACGCAAAAAAATACAGCAACTCACTTGAGGACCTGCACGGAGAATTCTGCCGTAGGTTCTCTGATTTCGAAAACATTGAACAGTCACTTCAGCTGGTGTCCTGTCCCCTGTCACAAGACCCTGAAACAGCACCACAGGAGCTGCAGTTGGAACTGATAGATCTTCAGTCTGACTCCGTCCTAAAGGAGAAGTTAAACTGAATGACTTTTATGCTTCACTTAACAGAGCCACGTTTCCAAACCTCCGGAGGACTGCATAGAAGATATTGACTTTGTTTGGCTCGACTTATGTGTGTGAGCAGACAATCAGCGTCATGAACGCCAACAAAGCCCGTCACGGATCAAAGTTAACGGATCAGCACCTCAGATCTATCCTGAGAATTGCCACAACCAAAATAACTCCAGACTTGGATGCACTGGCAAAAATGGGAGATCAACAACACTGTTCCCACTGAAACTGATGATGTGTTTGCTGCAGCGAGGTTGGAGCCAAATCTCCGACACAGCCTGCGTGGCTGCTCTAACCTGTTAATGTAGATACTAAAGAAGTTCAAGTGAGGTAATTGGTTTGGCGCAGGCCTCAGATGTTTTCATAATGTTTGATCAGTCACGTTACGACATGTTTTTGTATTTTTCATGTTCGTGCAATTTGTTAAATTGCCTTGCAAATAAATGCTTTGCTACCTGTTAAAGGCCAAATCCTTTCATGTAATGAGTTTTACATGTCATTTATATTAGTTCACACAAACACTACATCCACCTGTTCCTGGCCCGGCCCCTGTCAAATTTTAGAACCCATTGTGGCCCGCGAGTCAAAAAGTTTGCCCACCCCTGCGATAACCCCTAACCCCTAACCCGGAGTGTGGTTTTGGGATTCCCTGCAATGGACTTGAGACTCCTGAGGTTGACAAGTCAAAAAGCAACTTGGTATATAAAAATGTGTTCTGTATACCTTTAAACGTTACTCAATGAGATGAGTCGAATGGTATATGGCTTGAGTCTGGACGTACGATGTAGGGTTCTGGAAATATTATGACGATAAAAAAATTGTCAGCACAGTGGCACACTTTTCTTTGCATTATTTTATTTTATGACTGTACACAATTATTGTAAATCAGATTTATGTTGTCACCTACGATAACTTAAATATTCACAGTTTTAGAATTATACAAGAAACATTTAAAACCCATAACATCATGCCTTCAAAATAATAATTGGTAAATTTTTTTATCAGCAGATATTTTTAATATTGTCCCTTCATAAGTACATTTTAAATCCATCTCCAATTGAATTCCAAAACTTACACATGATAACATTTCTATTTATAGAACTTTTAAACATCAATAACTGAAACATTTGTGATTGTAGGAATAAACAATGGTTTTGATACATTATTTAAGCTTTCCGCGTGGACAGTATTTACAATTGTATAGGCATGGAAGCAGAAAGCGTGGCATGATTGTTGAGTTTGCAGGTGGTTGCAGCTGTATCGGTCTCGCCGGGGGCTACAGAGATGCACGAGGGGGGACAAGTTTGACAGGAGGCCCCGTCTCATTGATTACACCAGGGCATGCAGCAGCTTAGACATATTTGCAGACTACAGAGCAATGCCTAAGTGAGAGGTGTGTTCTGAAACAACTGTTAACGTGTGTGCATACTTTACACGGCACATGTAATATAACATATTAGTTTTAGATCACTTCACCTGAGTACAAAATATAGAAAGTTGCAGTTATCCACCATCAGTTAAAGAGTTCACTGTGACCAGTCATTACGATTGCTCATCTTTCCACTAGATCACTATATTTCTTTACGGCTTAATTTGATATCTTCGTATTTGCCAACCGCTTGATCAGAGCAACATCAATTAGTAGGTCATTCTACTGAAGTCCTGTTGGTGTTGTGTACAATGTTCACGTTGCTTTAAGCCACTGTAGATTCAGTATCCCGCACTTTCGATGAGCACGGTTGGCTATGTACCATGCAAAAGAAGTTCAACATAAATACATCAAGTGGCGCGATGACCTCAATTTCAGTCACACTTATAACATCGTCTCTTGCGCCATTTTGTCTGTCATAGCCGGCCCCACATGGACGCCTGGCACAGAGGTAGCGCCAGGTATCCGCAGGTCCTTCAGATGCTCACTGAGGTTTATCTTCTGAAACTCGTACAGGAGTTTCATCATCGAGCCAGGCGCATTGCAGGATTCCACATCCGCACTCAACCCATCTATTCCACTGTCCTTATTGTCGACCGAGGGCCATCCGACTTTGCGGCCTGTGTTATCGACAAGGGCGGCATTCTCATCAAACTCTCGGAGGCCATTTCGTAAATGTGCAGGCTCAATCGCCCGGCCGTCGTGCGATGAGTCCAAGGTCAGCGGCGTCGAACAGCGACCATTTTCTGAACCTGAAGAGTGATAGCCCTCACTCCTGGGTCTGGCATCGAGGGAGCCCTGAACATTTGATGCCAGGATGTGCTGCTGTTCCCAAGCAGAGTAGTTATTCTGATGCCCTCTGAATGCCGGCCACTGATCAACACATGGTCTGGAGAAGCGATCTGACTGAGCCAGTGCTGGTGATGCGCTTGTGTTGTCTGGTAAGGAAGGCTTCACCAGGTGAGACTGCATGATATCTCGTGACAAAGCCAGATCAATTATACTTTCATAACCTAATTCAGGGAGGTTTGCATGCAAGCAGTGTTGCATCGCACCATCTCTCTCCACCTCATCTCTTATGTGAACCATGGATTCAGATGGGATATCATCCAGCTTCTCAAACCAAGTGGGATTGGATTTCTGGAACATTTTAAATTTGTTAATAGCTTCATAGAGATGTTTCCCTGTGGTACTGGTGTGATAGTCGTCCTCGGAGATGCCATTGGCTCTGCAGACCACCCCTGGCCCGCATTGCTCCTTCCCGCAGATCCTGAAGTACACATCTCGCATGTTGGTCATAAGCTTATATTGCAGCGCCATGCGTAATATCTCAGGCACGTCGTCTTCACTGCTGAACTCCTCAAAGTAAGTTACAATGTATTTGTTTCTGGCAGCAATGGGGTTTTTGAAGTCGTTGGCAATGAGGCCAAGTGCTGGAGTGAACATGTCACCAATGAGGCAATCGTTTTCTCTGCTGGAGGCCTCTCCTCCTTCCTTACACATGGCTCTCCGCCACTTGACCATCACTCCTCGAGAACACACGACCATGATCATGTTTCCAGGGTCTTCCATCTCAGTCTTTCGTGCCTGCAGCCAGTTCATGTTACCCATCTGAGCGATGTTCTTCGTCTCTAACTGGTCAAGGATCACCTCAAAGCCACAGGAACCTTGTAGGTACGAGGCGAGAGAGCAGATGACATTCTTATACAAATTGTGGTCCATCGAGTAGAGCAGCAGAACTTTATGGCGGGGAGCTGAAAAACAAAGCAGTAACATGTTTGTGACTTTCGATTTAAAGCTTTCGTGACTGCAGGGATTCATCTTCTTGGTTCTTTCGGTAAAGTCACGTAGAATGGAAATAATAAAATAAAACATAATAAAATACAATTCTCACGATGTTTCGGCCACAACGCAAGCAGCCGTCCTCAGGGGGACTCTGTCTCCTCGACAGACCTGTTCTCCCCCTGAGGATGGCTGCTTGCGTTGTGGCCGAAACGTCGTGAGAATTATTTTATTATGTTATATTTTATTATTTTATTATTTCCATTCTACGTGAGTTTACCGAAAGAACCAAGAAGGTGTTTGTGACTGCCGTACATGAAACATCGCGAGCGTCAGCTGTACGTGAAACAGTGCGAGTGTTAGAGCTGGATGCCCAACGTCTACCGGCACTTTTCACAACGATTCCTATTGCTACACCCCAATGTCTCCGGAGGGGGAAATGGCAGTAAACACGGGCTACCGGATGAATCTGTTTCATCGCAGAACCATTTAGACCACTCGCTACACTGATTTTCATTCTCGACCAACACGGCCCGATTTTGTTTGTTTGCTTTGATAACACAGGTGACAAAACACAGCTATTTCATGGAGTACACACTATGTACGTGAAATACTGCACGCTCATGTACACTTTCTTCGTTCATCTATAGTGACAAACGAGAAAGTGATAATAAAGTATACATTTTGATATAAGCACCATTTATCACACACCAGTTTTTGGTAAATATTCAAATTGTCTCTCTGTAAATTTTAAGGAATTAAATTACATAATGTATGTCTTTCAATACCAAGTACGGAGGGATTATAATGATTTTGATTTGCATTTGAATCTTTGCACTGAGGATGACACAAAGCTAAGCTGTTTGTGTAAAAGTATTCCATTATTTAACATGATTAGCAACATAGACCTGGTGCAAATGCTACCTTACGTCTTTTTAATGATGAATATTATCAAACATTAGTATTTAATTATAATAATTAAAACATAACCTTTATCTATGATATATTTGGCTATAACAGAAATGAAAATACCAATCAAGTTTTTTTACAGCAAAACAAAAACAGGAATTCAAGCTTCATTTTGATTTGCCACACTGTGTCCAACAACTCACATTTATCTTCATCTGGGCCTGGAAAAAGACAACAGTTGTTGTTGATTAGGTATGCTCTATAGTTGTCAAGCTGATAATCGGCATGTTAAGTGGCATGACATTGTTTACATATTTAAATATTGCACATATAACCCACATGTGACACAGATGATCATCGACCTTGTCCATCCGGCAAAGGCATCACAAAACGTTGGTTTCCTAACTGAATTGGATTTTTCAACTCTTCCCATGTAAATTACTACTTTTTAATTTTCACTTTTTAAATTTTACATTTAGCCAGCGAGTCAGTGGTGTGTAATTGGAAGCTTGTGAGTTTAAATATTGGTTGGGGGTAGACTCAGTCCATCATTCTTCGAGGGCCAAGCAAATGAGTGCCACTTTGTGCAGAATGTCAACAGTGGTGTTTCTACAGAGACTTGCCTCTGCCAAATGAATATGAAATGTTCACCACTGGCTCAGGGGTACCAACAGGAGATGAGCAATGTCTCAATGCTCATTTCAATAAGTACTCACTTTGTCTTTCTTAACTGAACTACTAACGTTTAGTAAACAAACAAACAAAACAAGTGACTTGCCAGTGGTGAATGTGCACAAACGAAAACACACACGTATCAATTATACCGTTTAATAACACGTGTCAACGACACCGTTTAATAAGACGTGTCAATGACACCGTTTTGAGACACGTGTAAATTACACCGTTAATAACACGTCTCAATAACACCGTTTAATAACGTGTCAAGGACACTGTTTAATAACACGGCCGTCTGGAACGCCATACAAGTTAGAGACTCAGGAAGGCTTTCCTGGATAAACAAAAACATTGTAACTCCGATTATCTCGCGTTGCTACGTACGGTGAGAAAGAAGTAAAACGTACGTACCAAGTGGGATTCCAGGAATAATAAATTCTGGAAGGATAGATGCTACGTTTTCTGCAAACAAGCATAGACAATGCATGTGGGTATCACTTGAAAAAAATAATTACAATTATAGAAACTAAACTAAACATGTAGACATGCAAATCAGAGGTTAGTATGGTTAAACAATTAGCAAGTCAAAACCATTACCTCACTGTGCAAATGCATACTGTATACGGTAAGGTGTGTCAACTAGCATCCTGGACACCCTTGGGTTAGGGTTTTTCCATCTCAAGGGATATCCCAGGTGAAATATTTTGGATAATTAAATAAAACATCATTCATATTCAAAATTATGCAACCCTCAAGTATAGGTATAAGTAGGCAGGTGTACAACTACAGAAGTGGTGGTAGAACATTTCATCCAACAACAGATACAGAATGTACTATTAATTTTCAAATTTGGTGCACATGTACAACACCAATGGGTCCTCAATGAGAGCAACACAGAAACCCATGATGCAATTAGCCAGCAGGTTTTTATGATTTTTACGAGAAATTAGTTTACACGTACTTTTTTTTAAGGGTTTGGGCTGTTACTCAATATCCCATGGGTAACTGTGCACATGCCAGGACTTAATGAAAAAAATTCTTAAGATAATTTTTATAAGTGCCCTATCATGTAAATTTTGTATAGTGCAGTTTCCAACTCTTATGCGCTCCATCTCTCTGGACTCCATGCGATACGCCAGCCACGTCACCCTATTCTATATTTGTCTTTTTAAGGGCACTATGTTATTGACAAATGTGTTATGTTTTTGTAATTTGCAGTGTCTCCTCACTTCTCCAGACAATGACGGCGATGAGAAGAAGACACAGCAGAAGGACCGCCACACCAGTCAGGACAATACCTTTCACTTCGAATGGAACTGACGTGGGAAATATAATTAATAATGGCAAAAGCGATTAATGAAACAAAAAGTTATTAATGAGACATTACAGCAATATATTCCGCTGCTGCTGACACGGTTATCTGGCTTGACCACCCGAATGTGATATTGAAGTTGTTGCTTTGCATCTACATCAGCCACATGAAAGAAAGAATGACAGTGGTCACTGTAGTTACAACGTGTATTTATATACCAAGTGATGCCTTAAAAAAAACTTTGTATAAATTCACCTTCAAATCTCAGCTTATGTGTGAATTCTAAATATAAAACAAATAGAAAATGTTCCATGATGTTTCGCTGGGCATCGAGATCGATGAGCAATGCCCAATCAACTGTAGTTTGCTTTTTTGTTGAGGTATATTGCATGATAAATTTGCCTTCCTCATATATTTCGTCACACGTAGAAAGTAAAATAATATTTTTACACATTCCATCAGCCACACGGACTCCTGGGATTGCATCATGACAGCAGCATACTTATACATATTATTTGTTGCGTCTAACGCGGACCAATATCTAGAGGCAGTTAACCAGCATTGTTTGAAGCAAGCCTGACTGGTAATGAGAGACAATGAATGCCAAAACCAGTCATGACCTTGCTTGTATTAAACCAATGCTGCTGAAATATTTCCCACCCTCCCCCAGAAGGCCGTATTGCTGATGAGATGTGGAGACAGATGTGGGAAGGAAGTGTATGGTCTACCGATTTATCTTGAGACAAACTGCTTCTCTACGGTCGCTTCATGTGAACACGCATCTGAATAGTATATTTACCTGTACATGGGGATGTAGTTGACAATTCTTGAAAAAAAGAGAAAAAATAACAATTATGAACTGTAACAGGTTGCAAAAATTCTACGTGTTAAATTTAAAATGCAAACATATTTGCAATTTTTATTTGGGCATCAACATTTCTATACTTGAGTGGGGAAGTCAACAGTGGTAGGCCTATGGATAATATTAATTTACATTTGTAAGACACATTTAATCCATAGTTTCCAATGCATCATGTATGGAAAGCAGGAAATAAACAGAAGGGTAAATGGCCAGAAGTGGGGGGTACAGGCCCGTTTAAAGAGGTGAGTTTTCAAGACAGACTTAAATATAGATGACGATTTTGATTGTCTTATTAGCAAAGACAAAGCATTACAAAACTTGGGAGCTGCATTGGCAAAAGTCCGATCACCCCAGGAAATTATCATAACGTGCGCATTGAGGCATCTGCATGATAGGAATGTGGAGTTCCTCCATTGGCTCTGGGCTGTAAAATGAGATGAGTACCTTCTGGACCTCTGGAGCAACACTTTGTTACATTCACCAGTTTCCTCGTACAGTCATTCTTGCAGGCCTCAAAGAACGGAATGATCTGTGTGAGAGAAGGGGCATGCACACTGCTGAGTCAGCTGTCCATCTACCAGCCAGGTGGCGGCTTTGTGGCAGAAAGAGCGGATCGCAATCACAAGGTTGCAGGTTGAATCCTCGTTGGGGGGGGTGATTCAGCCAATCATCCATTCAGGGTGATTAAAATGAAAAAAAAAACATTGCGGGAGTCCAGAGTGGTTATCCTGTAGATAAACTCACCGCCACCATAGGAATATGGAATTTCCTTCACTGGCTCAACTGTAAACAGGAGATAGGCACTGTCTCAATGCTCATTTGAGCCGGAAATCGCTATGACTGTGTCATTGACCGAGGGGGCAGTGGTGATCACAGAGAGCCGTGGGGGAATCGCCGTTGAGCGCCGTCCAGCTTCTCTCGTGCACGCACCTCGATGGAGAGATTGCACTCTTGAAGGCCCTTGTGAATGTCAAAAATCACCGACTTCCGCTCCACCTTGGCCTGCAAATATAAATAATAACACGAATGCAAACCACAAAAAAACATTATATGCACGACATGCATATGCACTTAACACAAACAGCACAAATACTTTGTTAAACAAATCCACAATAGTGAATCAGCTGTCCCATCTACTAGCCAGTTGGCTCAGCAGCGGAGAGTGGCTTCGCTATAGAAAGTTTGTGGGTTGAATTATTGTTGGGGGGGGTTGATTTAGCCCATCATTCATTCAAGTTAAATGAAATTGCAACCACATTGTGGAAGCCAGGAGTGGAAGTCCTAGCAATAAGACTCACCGCCACCATAGGAATATGGAATTTCCTTCACTGGCTCAGCTGTAAACAGGAGATGGGTACCGCCTCAATGCTCATTTGAGCCCGAAATCGCTTTGACTCTGTGTCATGACCAAGGGGGCAGTGGTTGATCACAGGGAGCCATTGGGGAATCGCCGGTGAGCACCATCCGGCTTCTCTCGTGCACGCACCTCCATAAAGATGAGGCAATCATGGAGGCCCTTGTCAATGTCGGAAAGCGTCGACCTCTGATCCTTGGTCTGCAATTGTAAATAATAACACAAATGCAAACCGCAGCAAGGATAATGCATATGCAGGGAAAAAAAACAACACACAGACTTGTGCTAAACAAGGATCATTCTCAACAAACAAAATGTATTTGATATAAATCTTTGTCAGTTTATATTATTGTGCAATTATCAGCCTGAATCCATTTTTATGGTCTTTTAACTTTTTTTTACTGTGAAGCTTATTTAAAAATAATTTGAGCAAACTTAATTTCAGGAAATGTATTATGATAGTGATTTATGTTTGTGCACTGTTTTTTATTTCTTCCTAAACATGGTGCCATTTTTGTTTTTGTGTTCCCATTTCTATGTGCTTCATTGTTGTACGTCTTGTGAACACAAGACTAGCCTGGGCTCTTGGAGTCTCGAAATACCATTAACATGAAATCTTGCATTTATGTCTTGCTGTTAGACTATGGGCCTACCTTATATAACACAGAGTCAAGATTGTTTTGGACATTATTCTTTATGGTTACCAATAAACACATGAGTTTGAAACGGTCATGATAAATATTTATCCACGGCAGCCTCGCTGAGTCTGGACTCGGTTTCAGGAAGGGTCTACATTGGGACGTGTTACCAATGGGACACATGGCCAATTCCTGAGTATTTTGTACACATCAGGGAACTGGAGTTCTCGGAATAAATTCACGCATGAGTACATGACTTAAAGTTCTTACAAAGACAGTGATAATGAAGCAGCTGTACACAACTTGGTAGCAGCAAAACATAAAAAAACCTCCCATCACAAGAACGGTTGCTGGGCACTTGACATATCTTGGTTACTCATGCAAATAATTTTTTTTGTAAATACAGTTACTAAACAAGGGCCCAATAGATGACAGTCAACAAATCTCTGATATTGAAGAAAGTTATAAGAACTTGGGGAAAGAGATGATGGGAGGAAATTCCAATTGAACTTGTGGGCTTTCGCGACCAATATTATTCATAATAAAGGTTTTGTTGGGTTAAAGCACGTATATATATAGAAATTGTAACTGTTGTGGGTTTACTCTCCAACACAGCGGAGTGCTGAAGTAGCAACTATTTGGCACGTTTTGTTAACGTGACAAACCTTACTTATTGGCTGTGTTGGGTGATGGTGGATTTATGACACATTTATATATTTACATGATCGAACCCAAAAAAAAACCCTTTATGGATGATATTGGTCGCGAAAGCCTACGTGTTAAAATTATTTTGACCAGCAGTGTGATGACTGAGTGAGTGAATGGTTAGATGGGTGAATTAGTGAGTGTGTTGTTGTGACCTGCATTTTCCTGGGTTAACACAGTGTGGTGGATCAGAGGAAACAGTAAAATGTCTGGTAGACAGTGTCCTCAACATGGGTGGAGGAATCAATGAGGAAGGTTCGCAGAAAAGCAACCACGGTAAAAGCAAAAGAAGAGTGATAAGGAGGCAACCGACCACCAGTAAGTGAGCGAGTGACTGGAGTCAATCAGTGAGTGGTTGATCCTCAAGCTACCTCAGCACTTTCGGTTGATTTCAATTAATTCCAGCAAGGTAGAAACTGGGTGCTCCACCCCAGACATGAGAACAGCATACTGAGGGGAGTAGTCTCCAGTGAGATGAGAGGGGACAGGGGAGGTGGACGACCTCTCACCTCATTGATACGCTGCTCGAGTCGTTGACGATTGCCACATTGCGACCCCTGATCCGGCTGAACGATGACGTGGTACTTCTCGCTGTAGATGCTGGACGTGTTGAAGTTCACCACCAATTTGTTTTCACATAAGGACATTTGGACCCTTGGCTGCCATAGACTTCCTGCAAGTGGTCCGAGTAAGTTAATCACATACCGTCCACCACAGCACATCACCACTGTAAAAACTAATTTCTTTAAAACTGCTTTTTGTGTTTAGTTTGTTGCCCTTCCCCCGCACCTCCAATTAGCACGGCTGGCTACGTAGAGTGCGAAAGAAGTTCTACTAACATACATACGCTGCGCAATATACCTGAATAAAGTTCAGCACCATACCACCAGATGGGTGGGAGGGTGCTATTGCTTTGGCTGCTTGTTGTAGAGGTTCGCAGTGAAAAAAATACATGCCATCTGCTACACAGTGGACATTAAATATCCCTAACGTAATTCTAAGAAGAGCAGGTCATTCTGTGTCAGTGTCCCATCCAAATTAGTAAGTAGACACAGTAAATAACTTTCGATTTAAAGCTTTCGTGACTGCAGGGATTCATCTTCTTGTTTCTTTCGGTAAAGTCACGTAGAAGGGAAGTAATAAAATAATAAAAATAAAACATAATAAAACAATTCTCACGACGTTTCGGCTACAACGCAAGCAGCCGTAGTGTCTCATTCTTCACCTGAAGACGGCTGCTTGCGTTGTAGCCGAAACGTCGTGAGAATTGTTTTATTATGTTTTATTTTTATTATTTTATTACTTCCCTTCTACGTGACTTTACCGAAAGAAACAAGAAGAAGTAAATAACTTATTTCGGAAACGCACAGCAAGTTCCCCCAACAGAGAAAACCCCCATGAAACCAAGTCTTGAAACTCAGTGAGGGATTCCTGGGTAAACTAAAATTTAAAATGTTTGAATGAAAACAAGGGAAATGTTCCATTATTTTATGCAACCAAAACCAACACCATCCAATTGGCACTGCATGGACTTGATCAATTTGCAATGGGGAACCATTGCATATTTTGCAATGTACATGGGTGACAGGAATAGCTGACCTGTTTTTACACAATTACTGGTGAGCATCATATTCCGGTTTCTGCAATCTGCAAGAGAGGACGAAGACCAACATTAAGCAAAACGTGAAATACGGTGATGATCACAACTATACAACATGCGATTCGTTTACACACACATGCTGCACTAAGTTGGGTGTGGTGGTGCACATCCAGGTATCCCTTGATTGACGAAAGGGATGCTTTATTACAAAAAAAACGTAAAACAAAATTTCGTAAATCGGAATGGCTTTTCCCATTAATTTAATACGAAAAATTAGGGATGTGTTTCAGACAGTGAATTGTCTCTTCCCCATCACAGGAATGTGGAAATTACACCAATGGCTGAGTACTGTACATCGGAGATGAGCACCACCTCAATGCTGATCATAGCATAAAATTGCTTTGACGTTGACCTCCAAAGCATCACAAGGGAGCGCCAAAAAACCGGACCAACCGACTCACCCGGCATGTAAACCTCAGCTGAGATGTGGAGGTCATCTTGCCCTGACATGGCCATGGGAAGGCTGTAGATGTACACCGTGTAGTGCATACTGGGTTCAGCCTCAAATCTGTCAAAGTAAAACTCCCACTGCAAAACAAGAGATAGAAGACAAATGGGTGCAAAGGTGGAGTAATTCGGAAATGCACAGCAATCGCCCCCGACAGCGAAAACCCCCGTGAAACCAAGTCTTGAAACTCAGTGAGGGATTCCTGGTAAACTAAATTTTTTAATGTTTGAATGAAAACAAGTGAAATGTTACCTTCAACTGATTTTAATAATAATCATCATCATGGTTGGCAGGGTGATACAGTGGTAACCCATGTGTTTCACAGCAAGAAGGATTTTGGTTCGATTCCCCACTTGGATGCCTTCTGTGTGTAGTTTGAATGTTCTCTTCATATTGAGTGTTGGTGGGTGAGTGTGATTGAGTGGAGCAGTAGTGTAGCGGTTAGCGCTCTGCATTAAGACATCAGCGACCCAGGTTTGATTGCCGCTCATGGCCAACACCAGTGACTATTATCTGAACAGGTTTTGGGTCTCCCCTAGGTCGACTCAGCCTCAAATGAGTACCTGGTGCAGTGTGTAAACATCGCCAATAGAGACAAAAGCGGCCGGACGTGGTGCTGGCCACCCACCCCCTCGTGTACCGTGCTGGCCTTCATAGGTACTGGCTAACAGTATTTGCCCAAAACGTCTCTTAAGTCGATAACGGGGATCTTTGTCTTGTGAGCGTGTGTGAATGTGCAGAGTTTGTATGTTCTCCCCCTGGTCTACATGGGTTTCCTCCAGGTTCAATGGTTTCATCCCATAGTGAAAAACAATGTAACTGATATTGGCTGAACACCCCAACACTAAGGAATTACCTGAAAATTACTCAATTGGAATTAAAGAGCAGCAGCATCACCCCCTACTGCAAAAACCTGCCAGGACCCTCCTGAAAAACCATCTTGAAACTTAGTGAGCCTTTCCTAAGATAAACACAGTGCTATTGTGCTATATATTAAAACAGACAAGTGTTGCTAGATGGCCATGTGCTGCCCTGGGCGAGGTCCACTGGCTGGAGGCCATGCGCTACACAGCATGCAGAGAGGAGGGGGGGTTTGCATGGCCAGCATGCGGGTGGGGGGCGTGGGGGAGGACACCCGAGGGGAAGGGCGGTGGGTGGGTGAGAGAGGGGGCAAGGGGAGGCATCGTAGGGGGTTTGGGGGGGCACATGGGGAGGGGTGCGAAAGGAGGGGGTGCAGGTGGGAGCCATAAAGTGTGTGATGGTTCAACAAAAATGGGAAGCATAGTTAAGATCATGAATAAGAAGCAAGTCACTGGAGTGATGCACTTTTAAATCGAGATTAAAAACTCATTTCTTAAGAACTGCTTTTTGTGTTTAGTTTATAGGCCTTGCCCCACACCTCGAATGAGCACAGTTGGCTACGTATGGTGCGAGAAAAGTTCAACATACATACAAGAAGAAACGTTTACATTTAAATGTAATACTGAAATACTGTATGGTGAATAAAACATAAAATAAAGTAACATGCAAATAAAATATCAGTTTTATTTTCAATTACCTTGAGTTGAACAGTTCACTATCATTGACATCATTCGGGATTGTTGGGACTCAATACATCTCACGGAAGATAGCTCCGCCAAACAAAATAGTTCCGCTATTCAGTTCGTAAGTACAACCAAACATTTGCAAGTTGGATGGTTCGATTGTAAGTACAATTCTACGTAAGTCAGATGTTAGTACCTCGGGGACTGCCTGTATTTATTTTTGTTTTCCGTACAAAGCTAGGGCTGACGCGCTGGCTGGAGTGACACGTACCGGGCGTCCACTGGGGTTGTGCGGGCTACTGAAGCGGCTGAAGGCGTAGCGCACGCACAAGCTGTGGCTGCCCTGGTGGCGCAGCACGCACACCTCGGCACCCTCCAGGTGCAGGATGCTCGCTGCAGACAGACGGACAACGACAAAGATCCCCTTTGTAGCCTCAACAAAGTATCAGGCAAAATGCCATTCGCGAACACCTATTAAACCCAGCACGGCAGACGATGAGGTGGTATGGCTAGCACCCCTCCCAGCCAACTTTCTATCCCTGGTGGCAATGTTTAAACATTAATCCAGGTAATAATTTTAAGGCTGAGTCGACCTAGGGCAGTCCCAGGATCAGTTAAAATATTATGAGAAGTGCACAGACAGACGTAAACTTACACATTTGCGGACACACACATATGTAACCACAGCGCTTGTGCCATGCTATGTGCACTTTGAGGCCAGCTGGCAGGTCACGGGACAGACCCCAGTATTAAGGGTGAATTGACTGACACACAAACCTATACACATGCAGGTAAACGTACACGCATACGTATGTGCACATGAAGACAGAAAGATGAAGATCCCTCGTATAGCCATACAGTCAGAGACTTTCTGAGAAAAAACCCAGAATGGTGAACGAGGAGGCAGTGTGGCTAGCTGCCGCTAGCACCATGCCCGGCTGCTTTTATATCCCCAGTGCTGATGGTCCACATACATGCATAACACATGGAAGTTACTTACCGTCTGTGGCGACCTGCCAGGTAATGTTGAGCACAGCCTGGTGAATGGGGCATGTGGATTCAGTCACCAGGGCCAGCGTCACATTCATGCGCTGGGGTGGCATCGGCGTCCAGTTCATAGACTCGAACCAGCTGATGGGCGGCACGTTCACTACAAAGACAAAGATCCCCCGTGTGGCCTTAACAGACTGTTGGGGCAAGTGCTGTAAGCGAGCACTTATGAAGGTATGGCACACGACGGTACTCATTTGAGATGGAGTCGACTTAGGGGGAGACCCAGGACCAGTTCAGATAATCGTCACTGGTGGTGGCCATGAGCGGGAATCGAACTCGGGTCGCCGGGTTCGAAGCGCAGTGCACTAACCACTACACGACTACTCCCCAAACAATTGAAAATCTCTACGTTCACTAGACACACGCACGCAAAGATCCCTCATGTAGCCTTAACAGACTGTTGGGGCAAGAGGGATAAGTGAGCATCTATTAAAGCCGGCATAGCACATAAAGGCGAGGGTGTCCAGAACCACGTCCGGCCGCAATTTGTTTCTCCAGTGGTGATGTCTACACAGCGCACCGAGTACTAATTTGAGGATGAGTCGACTTAAGAGGGGCCCAGAGCTACTTCTTGTTGCTGATATTATTTGACACACACTCATGCACAGCTCCGTACCTTCGGTACTCCTCACTCCTTTAATGTGTGCATGCATATTTGTGAAGAGCGGTAGTGTAGAGGTTAGCCGCACTGCGTTACGAGTTCCATTCCCGCTCACGGCCAACACCTACTGCCATTATGCCTCGTCTAGACTATGCTCACAAACAAAAAGCAACCTCCACAACCACTTTGGATTTGCTAAATCCAATCTCTCATTCTGCTGTATGCTTTAACTTGTAAATTAACTATCCCACCCATCACTGTGCTTTATATTTCAAGAGGGGTTATCACCCTCTTTCAAATCGGAAAGTAATTCACAAGGTCAAGTTCATCTTGAATTGCATATATACATCACTATGTCCCTTGCCTATCTACAGAGTTTATTCAGAACCAAACCCCTTGAAATGCGGGTCCTACTTTGATGCAAAACTAGAGAATACACAACACCTCCAATTAGCATGGTTGGCTATGTACAGTGCAGACGTTCAACATACATACATCATAACATAATTATGAGCGTAACTGTGGAGAAAATAAGCAACAAAAGATGCACAGGTCATTGAAACCTGAATTAAAACCCAGCATCAGTAAAGTGTTACTCAATGCTCTAAAATGGTGAGGCCATCGTGCCACTTTCTATTTATAAATACAACGTGGTAATCAGTGCACACAGCTTGCAAGGCAACTCACCTTCCTCCGCAGTGCACTCTACACCCTGCAAAGAGAGAATGAGGAAGAGATCAGGAAGGTGGAATGAAGTACGCCCTTCCATGCTTGAATACAATTACACCACCGCAAACCCGAAGAAAATATTCATGTGCCAGGAACGCAGCCAACCAGACAATACACCTCTTTCACCTCTATATTATGTGCCTCTATATAAAAAAAATAGTACATTTACACATCCCATCAGCCACGCAGACTTTTTGGAGTGGATAATTTCAGCAGCATTGGTTCAACACAAGCAAAGTCTCAATTGGTTTCGACATTCAATGTCTCAGCAGCAGTCGGACTTGCCTGGACCAATGCTGGTGAACTTCCAGATGTTTATAGGGTAGGGTGTCTGTTAGATAATGGTCCTAGTCCATGCAGCTATCTACATTTGTGAAGCTAATGATTAAAGTGAGATGATAGAATTGAGCAGTAATGAGATTCAATCAAATAAGCAACGTGGAACAGTTATTGTTGCATGGTATTTACCAAGTTGTCAAGCACAGGCCCAAAACTCCAAGTGGCCAGCAACAAACGACACTGTTAATGTTATAATAAAAATAAAACATAATAAAATAAAATAAATATTATATTATATTATTATGTTTTATTTTTATTATTTTATTACTTCCCTTCTACGTGACTTTACCGAAAGAACCAAGAAGATGAATCCCTGCAGTCACGAAAGCTTTAAATCGAAACTGTTAATGTTGTGACGGGTAAACGTTGACACGTTTCTCGAATTGAGTAAGGTTTTAAGAGATTGTGAAAAAAGACGATGGTAGGAATTCCAAAGTGGAGCAGTGTGAAAGTAGAAGCAGATAGAGAAGTGTTGTGACCTGCAGTGTGGTGAATGAGTGGATGAATGAGTGAGTGGGTAAGTGGGTGAGCACGTAGGTGGGTCAGTAAATGGGGTGAGTGTGCGTGACCAGCAGTGTGATGGTGGTTTCCATGGCTGTATCAGAGGAATTTACATCTGGTACAGATACAATGGGAGGCTGATCGATGCCCGGGTACTGTCAAGGTATGGCTCCCTATTGATCAACCATGTTATGTATGTTGATGATCTGCTGATTGCTGCTCACTCAGAGGAGGAGTCCTGCTGCTGAAACTGGAGTGTGCCACTAAGAGGTGGGGTCTTACCATCAGCTCAACCAAAACTAAGCACTTGCCTGGGTATTTTGTGCCACCAAACACCTCACCCCCTCAGCTGCCCATAGGTGATGGAGCAGTTGTGGACAGAGTGGAGAGTTTTCCATACCTGGGCAGTGTGCTTATGACCAGCTCCAGTTTGACAGCAGAGGTCTCAATCCTAATCAGTCGGGCAGCATAATCTTTTCATCAGCTGCGTAATGCTGTGGAAGCTACCTGGTCTGTCGCTCCGCACGAAGCTTCGGGTCTTATCGGCCACACTCATGCCCCCCCTTCTTAATGCTTGTGAAACGTGGACCCCTCTAATAGAACATCGGCGCTGGTTAGAAACATTTAGGCTGGCATGTCTGCGATCCATCCTGGGTTTAATGACGTTGGATTGTGTGCGCTCACAAATTCTTGAAAGATCTGGATACATTCCCATCAGTGAGCTCCTCTGGCAGTCAAGGCTGCGTTGGCAGTTTCATGTAGCCCGCATTCCCAGACACCGCATGCCCAAGCAGCTTCTGTTTGGCTGCATAGAGGATAAACGTTCATGACATGGACTGGAGAAGAGATGGACTACTGCGGTACAGGAAGATGTGGAGCTGAGTGGACTTGCCGACAACCGGTACCAGCGATGTCAAGATCGGCCTCTATGGAGGAGGCTCGTGAAGGACGCTAACAAGGCAGTTGGAAGCAGTCGCCCTCCAGCAACAACAGAGGGCAGAGGAACGATGCTCACAGCAACGAGCGGAACGCCGGGCGGCTAATATGCAGCAAGTTGGCACAGTAGGGGGTACAGCTGGTGCATTTACCATTCATTTCATTCAGCCAACCCATGGCACCTGCTGGGTCTGTCCCTAGAACTCCTGTTAGCAAGCCTTCGACATTTCACGTGGCCTCAAAGTGCACCTGGCCTGGCACAGGCGCCGTGGTGACGTCACCGTCCCTTAGTGGTGAACGGCGGGTGTTGGTATTGGATGGTGGCTCAAGACAGTGTGGTGGATAGGACAAAACAGTGTCTGGTAGAGCGAGACCTCAACATGGGAGGAGAAATCAACGCGTCAAGTTCACAGGAACAGTAACCATGGCAGTAGCGATAGAAGACTAAGGATATGACTAACTGCCGGTGAGCGACTGGAGTGAATTAGTGATTGCTGAATCAAAAATTTACCTGATTTACTCCTACTATTACCTAGAACAATTATATCATGTTAAGTCATGTAAACTGCAAAGCCAACTCCAGGCAGAGTGCATGATTTAACATCATTATAATAAGAAAAAACTTCTTCCACTTTTTCAACGTCCTTGCCTCCAAGTATATGAAAAATGATTGCTTCCTCATTTGAGTAGCTGAAGACTCTTTGGAAATTCCGGTCAGAGAGAGTGGATGGCGGTGGTGAGGGTGGGCAGATAGGCCTCACAGCCACCCAGGTGTCACAGAAAAAGCCACTCTCACAGCTCACCATATTAAACAACAATTGCTACATTGGAAACCATTGTTAAAATCGAATACCGATTCCAAAAAGTCAGGAACCTGTAATTGATCCCAGTGGAATTTGTCTGGAATGCACTGATTGGTACATGCGAACATGTCAACAGACAATTGACACAGCAATGATTGACCTCTCTGCTGCTGATGGCACTGTTTGGAATCATGGCCTGCTGCTGAAGTTGGTGAAATTCATCAGATGCCGTCCTACTGCATACCTAATCGACGCAATGCTCAGCAACCGTACTTTTCCAGGTACAACTCGGTTGTACAGCTGCAAGAGAATGATCAACAATGGCCTCTGTCAAGGCTCGGTACTTGCACCATTACTATTTACGCTGTACATGCAAGTGCCTTGTAATGTACATCATCTCGCAAATTTATATATGCAGATTACATAGCCCTTACTGTACAGAGCACAATCCTCAAGAACATTGTCAATCCTCTAACAGCTGATCTCGTTTTATTGGAGGCATATTTCTATCGCGAGGGAATGCAACTAAATCCTTCCAAAACCAACACAAGTGCTTTCCACTTGAACATTGAAGCAGCAGATGCCATGCTTAATGTGTCATTCTGTGGTAACACAGTGTGCTATGACCCCACTCCAAGATACCTCAGGGTTATCATGGACAAGAGCCTGACCTTAATGTCCCACATAAAACAGATTTGTATCGCCCTAATACAGAAACTTGCAGTAATTACATGGAGCACCCTA
Source organism: Lethenteron reissneri (assembly GCF_015708825.2). NCBI lineage: Eukaryota > Metazoa > Chordata > Hyperoartia > Petromyzontiformes > Petromyzontidae > Lethenteron > Lethenteron reissneri. The sequence goes on along the minus strand of NC_083807.1, from coordinate 15,426,931 downwards.
AACTGATGTGCTGCCAATTGCTGCTCTATCACTGATCTACTCAGTGCCAGAGTACTGTAATTTTGCTCCAGCTTGGTACGGGAGTTCATACACAAAAACTTCTAGATGCAATGCACATCATAACCAGAACTCTGAAACTGACACAAATCTACTTGCTCCCTGTTTTGGCAAACATTCTGCCACCAAATATCTGCAAAGACATGCAATATACAAAACAAGTTTACACGTTTTCTTGCCAACGACCACAACCTATCCATCAATGTTCCTCACTATCGACTCAAGTTCCCATTCCTCTTCTGGGTTTGTCTTGTCACCAACCTAGAATATCACTCAAATTAAGATTGAACAATGGCGATCAGAGTGAAACACTACAGACAGTCCAGAATAAACACCTCATTTGAGATCCAAATATCGCACCTCCTGGCTTAAACATTCCTCGAAGACACTGGTCGAACCATCAACTGCATCATAACGTCAATAGGGTGAAGAACACATTCCTTTTATGAATGGAACATTAGATACTCTTTGGTTCTTTCGGTAAAGTCACGTAGGTATAGAATAAAATAAATTAAATCACGACGTTTCGATCGCAACACAAGCAATCATCATCAGGTGAGCAAACCACAGCAAGAATGTTTTTTGCTGAAGTGATTGGAACATTAGACACAAGCTATAGCAGTGCGACTGTGGCCATGTAACCAAAACGTGGTCCTTCAAGGGAGGAATAACAAAACTACACAAACGCTCTCCTGAAGCTCTCTAGTGGCAAGCAGACCTCAACATTTCCATCTAGCGCCTGAACATATTGCCATCAAACGCAAGAACAGGATAGCTCTATATGTCACTGACCCATTCTATCCCTTTAAAGTGCCCTGTTCTGCATTTTCTCCGGTTTCTCCGATTTCCTCCCATAGCTAAAACACCAATGTAACTGGTATCGGGCCAAAATATACCAATTCTGAAAATCTACCTGTAAATTACCCAAACTGGGATTACACATAGTAACATCACCCACCAGTACTAGGAGCATCCTGGAAAATAACTTTGAGATTCAGTAAGTCTTTCTGGGTAAGCAAGTGGAATAAACTATAATACAAACCACGTGATGAGTGTCAGTTCGAGCCTTAAGAGATGTCGCGAGTGACGCTATCCTATTGATTTGCATGGCCTCACCCGCACATGACAACACAGCGAGCCTCCTCCTCCTCGCCTCACTTCCTCGCACGCCTAAGGCTCTCTGGGGACTTTGACAGGGCCTCCTTGCCTTTAAGAACTCTCACGCCACGCCATGCTAATGAGCTCCAAGAGTGATGTGAATACGTTCAACACTGCATATGTACCCTTGAGCCTTCTTCTCACTTGGCTGCCATTCCTAAGCCAGTTTTGTCCAACAGCGACAATCCCTTGTAGCAATGCAGTCTGCGAAAGCCCACTGACTGCCCATAATATCCAATGCACAGTGATGTTCGCTGATCTGTCTTCCTCTCAGTATCATTCCAAGCACGCATCTATCCATGCTGTTTTATATACAGTACTTCTGGACATTTGTTTCATTAAAAAAAATCCGAATGCACATTTCTGTCCAACACATCACAGCAATACGCACTGATTGAAATCTATCCCCGAAAAGCTAGTAAACCTCTGAATTACAGAAAACAAAATAACTAACTGCTGGATTGACCATCGCTCCATTTGAACTTGTCCTTCCTGTCTATTGTGTGTATCAGCAATTAGTGTTGCTCTATGTAAACCAGGTTACCACGATTTCGATGGCATTCTCTATACGTACATATATTCTACCATATGACAATTTATGTCCAACATTGGTTGCAGTTTGACAAGATTTGAATTGCCTGGGTTAAATTTCCAGAGTCCAAATGTTGTGCAACACAACACCGTTTCACCAAGCATGTGTTAATCATTAACCAGTAACACTGAACCACCCTCGAAGAAAACGCTAAACGAGAGGCCATATGCCTCAGCCCAGAACTTGTACAATGCACGTGACATTCAAAACTACACACCGTATCAGTTACAGTGGATTCAGTTACAAATTTGACAACAAACTTAAGTAGGATGTCATCATCATCACTATCCATGGGCAGATAGCTCATAGGTGTTTACTGCACGTTGCGTTATTTTTTTCCACTTTCTTTTGCCAAAATGCTCAATTAGTGCCACATCTTTCTGGCACCAATCTCTTATATCGTCGTCAAACCATTATCTGTGAGGTCTTCCTCTCTTTGCTGTTCCTTCCATTTTTCCTAACAATACTTTAAATTTTCCTGCTGTTGTCCATCCTACATATGTCCAAATCGTGACAAGTTCCTTCTCATCACTGCCTGCATCAGGTATTTTTCTATGTGCAACCATTTTCTTAACAGTCATGAATTAAAACAATTTAGAATAGTTATAAATATTGGAGGAATCCAATGAGCTAAAAAGCTCTATTTCAAATATTTCCAGAAGGGGCAGGTCAAAACGTTACAACAACAAACAATACAACACGATAGGCGTGCCACGTATAGAAAAGGCAAACAAATCACTTGAACATATATACAAATAAAACTAAACAATTAGCTTCTTTTTCAGAAGCGACCTTGCCACATGATAGCTCAACAAAATTGCTTATTACGTGGAAATTTATAGTAGCAAAATATCGAGACGCGTGCTGCAATGGCAAAGGCTTTGTTACCTATTCGAATTCTTGTTCTTGAGAAAGTTAAAAGGCAATTCGATGGACGTCTTAGGTTTATTGGATTTGACAATGGGGTTAATGAATTAGCTAAGTATAGTGCAGATTTTGCCAAGAAGGATTTTATGAAGAGGGCCCAATGTAGATTTCTTCTTGCATCAAGTAAAATTAGATTAGATTTTAAGTCGAGGTGACGATGATGGGTCCTGTATGGTACATTCAGTGCAAATCGAAGAGAAGCATTGTAAAGTGGGTTCAGTCTGTATAGTGATTCATTAGGAGCTGATCTGTAAACGGCATAACCGTCGTCAAGCAGTGATAGAATGATAGCTTCAACAATTCGCCGGCGCAAATGGGAAGACAATGTTTGTTTGTATAGAAAAATGTTATTTCGACTTTATTTTCTTCAAGATGTGATCAATATGGGGTTGGTTAAGCAATAAGCAGGTTGGCTTTCGCTGCCAATATTATCCATAAGAGGTGTTTTGGGTTAGATTGCGTGTATATACATGTATCATTAAACCTGCCACCACCCGACAAAGCCAATTAGTCAGGTTTGTCGCGTAAACACAACATGCCAATTAGTTACTCGTTCAGCATACCGGGTTCTGGCTGTCGCTTGATGACAGCCTCGTTGTAGCTCTCGGCAAAACGTCGAACTCGATTTGGAAATTATGTGGGTTTACTCTCCAACACATTGGTGACAATCTGCCTCCTTCCCACAACTATCGCTCCACATAAAAATGTAAGTGCTTGTTTACACATTCCTTTGGCCACAGTCTAATTGCAGCAACATTGCTTCAACACAAGCGAATCCTGGATCGGTTTTGACATTCAGTGTCTCAGCATTCAGACGTGCTTGAACCAATGCTGTTTAACTGCCGGATGTTTATATGCGAGGACTCTGTGAGATATTGGTCTGAGGTCAACGAAAAAGCCTCTGCATGATACACAACACAAAACAAAATACAGCGCCACCTTCACGACTACACAGCACAATGCGGAATGCAACGAATGAACTTATACATCTGGCATGTAACGACACACAACACATACATAATGCTATTACTTACCAGGCGAAACCTCTCCAAGTCCCAATACTCTGCTCAGGAGGGCTCTGCACTGATTTGTTGGGCCAATTCTGTAGAAAACCAACCACCATACACTCCAATGGTCCCAACAAGAGGGTTAACCTACTCACTTGCTCTACTGCCAAGTCCTGGCCAGCCACAGCTGGTTTAAAGGGTTTAGTTAGACTCGCGCACAATCGCAAACACTATCCTACACTCACCATCTCAATCTATCACCGATCACCATCTTACACTCACCATCCTACTCACTATCATCAACCATTTCGCAATCCTATCTGAGCACCCACCGACTCACACGATCTCACGCTCTCACATTCACGCACCGCTCACCCACCACCTCACAATCACCATCTTCACCCAAAACCTCACACCACCTCACACACTCACCATCATCCTGACATTTCACAAACACTCACCACCATTCACACACATACACGGATTCACCACGACACCCTCGTCACCTTACCACGACAAAGACAAATATTCCCCGGACTGTCATAGCCTTCGCTACTGTTAGCCAGCACCTAATGAAGGCTGTAACGTCGCACTCTGTGTGTGTGTGGGGTGGCCAGTAAAACTCCCGGCCGCCTTTGTCTCCCTAGTAGCGATGTTTACAACAACATTCTCAACTAAGTGGCAGTGACGTCACCATGGCGCTTGTGCCAGGCTATGTGCACACTCGCCAATACCCTCTCACCATCTCTCACACACGCTTCCTACCCCAGTACTCACATTCACCATCAGACCGTCATCTCACACAGGCCCTCACCATGACGCACTCACATTCACGGACCCCACACACCACGGCAAAGATCCCCCCGTATAGCCAACACATCTCGCACACACAACTCACACATCTCGCACACACAACTCACACATCTCGCACACACAACACACACATCTCGCACACACAACTCACACATCTCGCACACACAACTCACACATCTCGCACACACAACACACACATCTCGCACACACAACTCACACATCTCGCACACACAACTCACACATCTCGCACACACAACTCACACATCTCGCACACACAACACACACATCTCGCACACACAACTCACACATCTCGCACACACAACTCACACATCTCGCACACACAACTCACACATCTCGCACACACAACTCACACATCTCGCACACACAACACACACATCTCGCACACACAACTCACACATCTCGCACACACAACTCACACATCTCGCACACACAACTCACACATCTCGCACACACAACTCACACATCTCGCACACACAACACACACATCTCGCACACACAACTCACACATCTCACACATCTCGCACACACAACTCACACATCACACACACACAACTCACACATCTCGCACACACAACTCACACATCTCGCACACACAACTCACACACACAACTCACACATCTCGCACATCACACACACACAACACACAGCAACTCACACGCTCGCCATTGCCCAACATCCACCACCACTCACCAGTTGCGAGCAATTGAAGTCGTGTAGAGGCAGGATGCCGAACCCCAGCGTCTGCATCGCCTCTTGCGCCCACAGCAGCAAGACACACGCCGCCACGGGGAACGCGATTCCCAGGAGCGGCATCTCCAGATTTGTCTCTCGCCCCGTCGTCTCGTCGAGTTCTCGATCCTCTGCCGAGTTGGGAACCAACTCCCGCCGCAGTCGGGAGATCCGACGACAGCCAAACGTCGCCACCGCAGCACACGGGGGGGGGGGGCAGGAGGTTGGGTGGGACCGGTCCGACCTGTCCGCGTTGTGACGCCGTGACACCGCGTGCGTGTGGGGCGTGAGTGTGTGCGTGTGTGTCAGTGTGTGTGTGTGTGGGCGTGTCGGTGTGTGAGTGTGCGTGAGTGTCAGGTGTGTGTGTGGGCGTGAGTGTGTCAGTGCGTGTGGGGCGTGAGTGTGTGTGAGTGTGTCAGTGTGTGTGTGTGTGGGCGTGTCGGTGTGTGAGTGTGCGTGAGTGTCAGGTGTGTGTGTGGGCGTGAGTGTGTCAGTGCGTGTGGGGCGTGAGTGTGTGTGAGTGTGTGTGTGTGAGTGTGTGTGTGGGCGTGTCGGTGTGTGTGTGTGCGTGAGTGTCAGGTGTGTGTGTGGGCGTGAGTGTGTCAGTGCGTGTGGGGCGTGTCGGTGTGTGAGTGTGTCTGTGTGTGTCGGTGTGTGTGCGTGTCAGTGTGTGTGTGGGCCTGAGTGTGTCAGTGTGTGTGTGGGCGTGTCGGTGTGTGAGTGTGTGCGTGTGTGAGTGTGTCGGTGTGTGTGTGGGCGTGTGTCAGTGTGTGTGTGGGGCGTGAGTGTGTGAGTGTGTCGGTGTGCGTGTGGGGCGTGAGTGTGTGAGTGTGTCGGTGTGTGTCGGTGTGTGTGCGTGTCAGTGTGTGTGTGGGCGTGAGTGTGTGAGTGTGTCAGTGTGTGTGGGGCGTGTCGGTGTGTGAGTGTGTCGGTGTGCGTGTGTGAGTGTGTCTGTGTGTGTGTCGGTGTGTGAGTGTGCGTGAGTGTCAGGTGTGTGTGTGGGCGTGAGTGTGTCAGTGGGTGTGGGGCGTGAGTGTGTGTGAGTGTGTGTGTGTGAGTGTGTGTGTGGGCGTGTCGGTGTGTGTGTGTGCGTGAGTGTCAGGTGTGTGTGTGGGCGTGAGTGTGTCAGTGCGTGTGGGGCGTGTCGGTGTGTGAGTGTGTCTGTGTGTGTCGGTGTGTGTGCGTGTCAGTGTGTGTGTGGGCCTGAGTGTGTCAGTGTGTGTGTGGGCGTGTCGGTGTGTGAGTGTGTGCGTGTGTGAGTGTGTCGGTGTGTGTGTGGGCGTGTGTCAGTGTGTGTGTGGGGCGTGAGTGTGTGAGTGTGTCGGTGTGCGTGTGGGGCGTGAGTGTGTGAGTGTGTCGGTGTGTGTCGGTGTGTGTGCGTGTCAGTGTGTGTGTGGGCGTGAGTGTGTGAGTGTGTCAGTGTGTGTGGGGCGTGTCGGTGTGTGAGTGTGTCGGTGTGCGTGTGTGAGTGTGTCTGTGTGTGTGTCGGTGTGTGTGTGTGCGTGAGTGTCAGGTGTGTGTGTGGGCGTGAGTGTGTCAGTGTGTGTGGGGCGTGTCGGTGTGTGAGTGTGTCGGTGTGCGTGTGTGAGTGTGTCGGTGTGCGTGTGTGAGTGTGTCGGTGTGTGTGTGTGCGTGAGTGTCAGTGTGTGTGGGCGTGTCGGTGTGTGTGTCGGTGTGTGTGTGTGGGGCGTGAGTGTGTGTGTGTGGGCGTGCGTGTCGGTGTGTGTGTGTCGGAGTGTGGGAGTGAGTGTTGGTGTGTGTGTGTGGGGAGCGGTGGTGTAGCGGTTAGCGCGCTGCGCTATGAACCCGGCGACACGGGTTCGATTCCCGCTCACGGCCAACACCGGTGACGATTATTTGAACCGGTCCCGGGCCTCCCCTAGGTCGACTCAGCCTCAAATGAGTACCTGTAAACATTGCCACTAGGGAGACAAAGGTGCTCGGGCGTGGTACTGGCCACCCACCCCCTCGTGTACCGTTCTGGCCTTCATAGGTGCTCGCTAACAGCACTTGCCCCTACAGTCTGAAGGCTACACGGGGGATCTGTGTCTTTGTTGTGAGTGTGCGGGCGTGCGATGGCGTGCGATGGGGAGCGGTGGCCCAGTCGGCTGGCTACCTACAATGGTGTTAAAGACGTCTTAAATACCATACAGGTATACAGGTATACAGGGACGATTGTCTGAACCTGTTCTGGGGCTCCCCTACTCAGCCTCTAATGAGTACCTGGTGCGGTGTGTAAATGTCGCTACTCGGGAGACAAAGGCGGCCGGGCGTGGGGCTGGCCACCCACCTTGTGTGCCGACCTTAATAGGTGCTCGCTATAACAGCACTTGCCCCAGCAGTCTGTGAAGGCTATAATACGGGGGATCTTTATCTTTGGTGTTTTTGTGAGCGGGCGAGGTGCACTGCGTGGGCACAGGACGGACGGCTCGTCCTGTTCTCGGTGCACCTAGCCTGGCACGCACGCTAGCAGCGGGAGCGCAGTTATCCTGTTTACGTGGAGAATGCTCAGGACCGATACCCTGCGGGTTCGCGCCGCTTATCTACAACTCCACGCGTTCTATACAAATAGATTACAACTCGCTTGTTTGCCCGTCCGAGAACGGAAGTTGTAATATTTACTAAAAAATTGAACGAAATCATCAAACACTTCACTCTATTTCACTGTAGCACTTTATTAATGGCAGTGATTCTCGCAGGAAACTACGTAATAAAACACCTCACTTCATGTCACTAGCACTGTATATAACTGACTTTCAATTTGTTCAAATTCACTGCTCTGATAATTTATTCTCTTCTGCTTTCGGTCGCTGGGATTGAAATAAATTTGAATTCGATACAATACCTGGGAAATGACTGAGAAATGTCTATTTTACCATAATGTAGAAGCATAAATTAGACTTACATTTTGTCTCAAGCGCTGAAGAAATAAATAAAAACACCAAATCCACTTTGTTGCTGCGTATAATTATTTATTACATTCACTTTCAACGAAGAAACGTCAAACTTAAAGCGAGTTTGTGGAAAAAAAATAATTCTGCTCGACCTGCGTGAGTGTAAAAATCCACCAGCTCATGAATATTAATGATGGGGGGCGTGATGTGGAGTGATGTCACGCACGTTACACACAAACAGACATTCTTGGTTCATTATAGTAGTGTAATAATCCTTCGGAGACGGCTTCGGAATCGGTCCTCTTTATTTTCACCTTCACGATACACTTATTTCACTCACGCTCCGTTGTTGGCAGACAACAGAGAGCGGGCAGACTTCACACCAGTTCCCACCGCGCACGTGGCACCCAGAGCCCCCGTACGCGCGTGGCTCTCGCTCTGTTCGTTTCCCAGTCTGCTCTCGATCGTCCTCTCTCACTCTCTCTCTTAATCCCTTCGTCACGTGATCCCCCCAGCCAATCCTCCATGGACAGCCTCGACCATTCTCGATGGTTCCCTGTCACTCCCGGGACCACGCCTCTCATCCGGATCCCCATTAGCTGGGGCCCCGAATGGCTAGGCCAATCACTCCTGATGACATGCCGTGATCACGCCGGGCCCACGCTCCCTATCTCAACCCTTATTGGCTACAAAGCAGGACCGGCAAGCCAATCCCCACGTGAACCCTCTATGGCTGTTATTACAGTAGTAACTCGCATATAGCTCGTCCAAGGACGGACGTATTGCAGTAAATCTGAAACATTCAAGCAAAAAGCAGAGCGCGACGTCATATTCATTGCATCCATTCGTGTGCAATTTGTAAGGCCGCGGTGACAGACTTATTTCATTTAAAAGTTACAATCCCTTATTCTATGGTTCTTTTGGTAAAGTCATGTAGATAGAAAAAATAATAAAATAATAAAAATATCACGATGTTTCAGTCGCAACACAAGCGGTCGTCATCAGGAACATGGAGGTTAGCCTCTGAGGGCAAGCTGTTTATAAAGGTTTATAGATGGGCGGGGCAGCTAATGTTAATGTAGGAGGGGCTCCGACACCGGCAGGAGGTCTACACCAATCAAAGAGCCGTCTATAAAGGTTTAGAGATGGGCAGGACAGCTAATGTTAATGTAGGAGAAGGCTCCGACACCGGCAGTAGGTCTACACCAATCAAAGCATTGCACCTCGCTCCACACACCCACACTTAGAGTCGCGGCATCTCTTCAGAAATGTGAGTGACACGATCAGATGACCTTTCTTGCCTCGGAGTTTGTTAAAAGATCTTATGGTTATGTGGAAACCCTCCCCGCAGACTGCAGGAAGTAATATTTAATATATCACTGTGATTGAACTCACGGCGCTTGAACTGCTCCCAACAAACGGCCTCCATTCAACCGAGCACAGCAATAAATATGTAGTGACATCGCGGGATGTCACTGTGCAGTGCTGGCCCCAGAGAGGCACGGCGTGCGGTGTAACGACATCGCGGATACCACAAGAGTTTGGGTGTAGTACCGGCCCTAGAAGGGCCCGGTGAGTGCTGATGGATAGCGCATGGTGGCATCACACTTGGCATGCAGTGCCAGCCCTACAGGACAGGGTATGGGAGTGCCGGCCATAGGAATGAGGTTACTAAAGGCCATGGCACTCTGGTTGACCCGAGAGGGCACGTGGCCAGTTAAGACTACAAAGGGGCACAAGTGGAGGCTAGGGGTGGTCACGTGGTTAACATCCAGATGATTCTGAAAGTTGGTCGTGGCCAAGGGCGGAGCCAGCCACGCCGCAGAGAATATAAGCCGGGTCCCCAGAGGGACCGGCGGTTGTTGTTAATCCTGAAGAAACCTTTGTCTACGTTCTACGTTCTCCATTCAACGAGTCTCCAACACGTAGACCTGGACCCGAGCTGTGGTCCCGGTCCGTAGTAGCTAGTAACGTTGTAATTAGTGTAGTTAGCCTGGTGGTCACCACCATAGGTTGTTATTCTGTTAAGGGGACGTTACCCCGTGTGTTGGAGTTAAATGAATGTGTTGGCCTCAAATATACACCTGCGACTCAGTTGAACTTACTACAACTGGTGTCGGAAGTGGCCAAATGTTCTTTGTATGTAAGATAGCTGAGTTAGGTTTTGCTTACGTGACACAGACTACATACCAGGACGTCGGACGACGAGGACGATGAAGGCGTTATTCCTCAGACAGCCTCGGGGATGGCGACCCCGGAGAAAGGGAGTGAGGCACCATCGGCGGAGCATCGCGACGACCATCCCAGCGACAGCTCACCGCCATCGGGAAGAGAGCGCCGCACATTCCGCTCCCGCCTCGCTGAATTTCTCGAGGCCATGGCTGCGATCATCGCGGAGCTCGACCGCGAAGAGCCAGCGGTGGAGGAGAGAGCACCGTAGCTGCGCGAGGTCGAGCATCCCGTTGCCGTTTTCCGCCAGCAGGAAACCTTCGTGGAGCAGCCCGCGCAAGTGGCCGCCATTTTTGCTCGCGGAGCGGAGTGGAGAGCCCGCCAAATCAGAGACTGTGTCGAGCTCGCCTGTTGACATTTCATCTCTCAGGTGGTGACTACCATTTGTTAAAGAATTTACAGCCGATGGAGGCGACTGGGTGGCCTTCAAGCGCCAATTCCAGACGAACTGCGACTTGGCGGGGTGGATAGAGGCGGAGTCGCTGAGAGCGCTGTATGCCGCCATTGACGACAACGCCTTAGCGGCGTCTCTCACCATCCCGCCGTTGGAGAGGGCCATGCTACGAGAAGCCTTTGCCAAAATTGGGGCCATCTACGAACCGCCGTCAAACATTCGCCATAAGTTCGCTGCGCAGAGGAGGGGAGAGGCCAAGATGCCCATCGCCTTCCGTAGCGCACTATTGGCGCTATCAAAGGCTGCCTTCCCGAAGATAGACCACGACGGAGTTGACTCGCTGGTCCTCGACAGATTGTTCGCGTTGGCAAAGGACCTCAATATCGTCCTGCCGGCCGTCGATGAAGACGATTTGTCTTCTCTCAAGGTTGCAATATGCATCCAGGCACACCTGCTCTTGCAACGACATAAGGGGTTGGAGGCGTGTACCACGCCTCGTGAGGCGCATGATACACCCAAAGATGTGGAGCCCATCCAAGCCTGCGCTTCGACCAAAGGCGGAGGCTGGCGAGGGGACAGCATGGTGCCACGGGATGAACAACTTCGACGGTGGAAGACCTCTCCTCGTCCTGGGAGCGGGCTCGTCATGTGCTACAACTGCGGCCTGCCGGGACACATCTCGTCGGGCTGCCACGTGCCGTAACAATGCCTCCCCGGACCACCGCCGTCATCCGCCTGACCATCCTCCACTCTACTATACCCGAAGGCGAGTCACGACACATCACACACTCGGCCCCTGAATCCACCTCACTCATCGCGAAATCTGTCCCTAACAGGCATGGTACAGCCAGGGACTACGAAACAAGTACTGGTCCTGTTAACCGAATGTCGCCTATACAGACCGTTGCCGATATTTGGCCAATAATCCCTAAGGATTGTCCATTAGCGGCAAAACAAGGGAGGTCAACAGGCCGTATGGTGCGTGAATTTAGCGGCAAACATAAAAAAATCATCTGAAATGATGGTGGCAGATGCTCCAGTATCGATGAGCATCCGCACCTCTATGCCTTGAACAGTTCCAATTGGCGCTCCCTCTCCGGCGGTGACGGCGCGGCGAGGTCCAGGCTTTTTCCCTGTTCCACCGGCAGAAGATCTTTGCGCTCCATCTCCGGGGCTGCAGCTCCCGGGGCTGTCTGTGGAATCACCCCGTCGTCCTCCTCCTTGTCTGAAGACGACTTGGTGAGTTGTTTCCACCTAGTTAACATTATTTAACACTAGGCTATCATCTAACTATTATGTTTCACTTCTGACTCCAGTTCTTCACTGTGGCACACACTTGACTTGGAGGCAACACGTTTATTACACAACCCCAACAGGGCCAACTACATAAACGGACACACGTTAACTAGACCCCAACAGGGTAACTACATAACCGGGTCAGTCAGTAACATCCTGAATGACCCACGATGTCGAGCGGAGACCGGAAGATCGGGAGAAACGTAGCGCCGAGGGTTGATTCCAGAGAACAGCCGCGATCGGGGCTTGGGACTTGGCCTTTATGGGCCACGCCCCTTCCAGATCCTTCCCGAAGACTCTGGCCCCTACATCACGTGTCCCTCTCTCCCCCTTTTGGGCCCCCCTTGTCACCTCGTCCGATCACGTGCCCTCTCGGGGTCACCCAGACTGTCACGTCCTCACCCGACCTCTCTCCCTGTTACCAGGACTATGCCCCTTAGGGCCCCCTTCCATGGCATAGCCACTCTGGTGCCCGAGAGAGGCCCAAGACACACAGCTCCACTCTTGTGACGGTAGCTGGCGCTAAAACGCCATAGTGACCCCATTTATGTCACTACACATGAACCAAAAAAACTATGTGCCGTTTGCCTCACAGTTCCTGTTACAGATCCCGTAAGTCACGGTCATATTTTCCAAATTAAAAAAATGACACCGCTTGGGGTCGTGACGGATTTCTTTCTTTCCTATTACTCCATGCCCTTGTACACATTCCCATCACGACCTCAGCGGTGTTGTATGTGCACTTAGCTTACTCTATTGAAGGCGATATTGGCACACAAAATAAATATTGATTGACCATATATTACTTAGTTGGGAATGGCACCATAGTAACACCGCCCTTACTATGAAAATACTGCAGACTTTGAAACACAGCACCTTTTTTCACGATAGCCTTGTCTGTCTGCATTATTATTAATGCACAGCATTCCCTATATGTATCACACTCATTCATAGATTAAGTGTGAGAATGAAGGTATATATTACCAATTCAAAGAGGGAATACACCACATAATAAATAAACAGACATTAACTTACATAGCTCTCCCTCCACTTGGCCTTCTGGGAGTAATTTTTTCAGCAGTTGGTTTAATGCAAGCAACATTTGAACAGGTTTCAACATGCAGTGTCTCATCAGCATTGAGGCAATGGTGGTGAAATGCCATATATTTATAGGCAATAACCATTTTTCTTAGATATGGCTCCGAGTTCAATGCAAAAATATAGAATACCTAATAATTAGCATTGTTATTCTGAGTTCATTATATTAGATACACATTCATAGTTTGAAATTTAGAAAAATTATGTTCTTAGGTTTTTTTCGGTAAAGTCACATACGTGACTTTACCGGAAAAAACCTAAAAAAAAAACCTAAGAATATTAATCCTTGCAGTCACGAAAGCTTCAAATCTAGAAAAAAAATTATGTTGTTCCTTTGGTGTTTGAACATGTCAACACCTGTTTTATTGCCAGAAAGGGTAAAACCTATACTTATTTTTCATCATTGTTGTTCCTGTTGGAAATTTTATATGTATGATATGTTGGTGGAGTTATCTCTTAATGCCCATGGTATTCTCCTTGGGTTCTCACCTGTCCAAGTTTGACCTCGACATTCTGAGAATTGGCATTTGTGTTTGGGTGACAGGCATTTATTTGTACTGAGACCTGGTTCCAGTATTGTGTTGAACTTTATTCCAGTAAACTACACAGTTTTGTAAACCTTGGCCGACTGAGGAATATGTTTAATTTTGATCTACAGTTGAAAAGGTGGCAAATTCTACGTTTTCCTTCGTTATTCTCGAGAAAACCCTCTCTGTTAACTCATAACAGCCTCCATTTGGTCCAGGGTACACAGGAGTGTTAATAACGACACTCACTGTGATGGCTTAGGCTTTATGGCTGTCAGTGTTACTATTGCATGCCAGCATAGACTTTGAACCCAGGGTTCCTTTTACGATCATTGAGCTCACCGACCTTGAATTTGTCATTTGTAGAATGTAGGTAATGAGCGCATATATACCCACTGTGTTCTGCGGGAGGTTTCACAACAGCCTAACTGCTTTGTGGGTTTACCCCCGCCTCTCGGATTAGCACGGTTGGCTGCGTATGGTGCGAAAGAAGTTCAACATACTGTACATAATATCTTTACTCGGGTTGCCACCTCTCCAGTAATTGCCGTTTGTTTGTACTGAGATCTGGTATGTACGTATATGTATGTTGAACTTATTTCGCACCTGACGTACCCAACCGTACTAATCAGAGGTGCGGGTACTGGTATCGCATTTAACTTTATTGCAATTATACACTGTACAGTTTTGATGATAGGCCTAGGCTGACTGGGAAATATGTTTGATTTGTGGGAAATGGCAACCCTAATCTTTACTTTGATGCAATGATTAATGCAATGATAATTGGCATTGGGTTAAATAGATACGGCCATGTGGCTCCACGTTCAAGCGAGAGGCTTGCAATCAGAAAATTGCAAGTTGAAATCCTGATTGGGAGTTGACTCTGCCCATCGCCCTTCCAGAGTAAATAAAATTAGTCAACAGTGGGTCTCCTATGTGTAGTGGATTCTAATCAGGCGCACACCAATACTTGGAGGCAACACGTTTATTCACTAACACAACCAACACTGCTCAACGTTCCAAGGTTAACTATGTACATTCCGGGTAACTAAGTACATTACGGCTAAACTACTTAAGGTTGTGGCCACCGTTCCTAACTACCTAACCACTTGAACGGAATCACTATATGGTTGAATAGAACAGCTGATACGCCGTCGGGTCGTCGTGTGCAGAGATTGAAGAGTGAGGATCGAAGAAGGCGGCTTCATTCCCGGATCGAACAGCCACGCTCCCTCTCGGGACTCGGCTTTTATCTCCTGTGGCGTGACTGGGCTCCGCCCCTGGTCACGTCCCCTTCTCGATCCTTCGCGGAGGCTCTGGGTCCACATCACGTGGCCCGCTCACCCCCTCCTGGGGCTCCCCGTACCCCCTCATCCGATCACGTGCTCTCGCGGGTTCACCCAGACTGTCATGTCCTGACCTCCGTGACATCCGGAACCTGCCCTCTAGTGAGCCCCTAGGTATAGTACACCCACTGGCGCCATAGA